>NW_028261389.1:70334118-70461618 GCF_051295495.1 Thamnophis sirtalis
TTTCCTCTTTAACTTTCTGCTTTCCTGTCTCTTCTTGCAGGCTCAAATGCAGAAGGGGAAACATTTCTCCTTTTGTTTTCTTTTTAGTTTGTTTTGCTAGCCCCCTGCCAGTGAAAACAGAGCTCAAGGGGGCTGCACCCACCAATGTCTCATTTTCAGCCATGATGGCCTCCTACAGCCCTCTCCCAGCAAAAAGTCAGCTGTTGCGGCTGAAAACTGATTGTGTCAAGCTTCGTTTTTGGTGGCAGAGACACCGTGGGCCAATCCTTTGTGGTTTCCAGACCGGCCAGACCGGGAGCATCCATGGGCCTTGAGTTTGACACCTCCGATCTAGACTGAATCTGGTTGCAGATAATCTTAGTAAAATAAAGATTGGATTCACCACATTAAGCTACAATTTGTAGTTGGGACTGTATAAAGGCTGAATTCAGATCAACTTGAAAGTGATTCAAATTGAGTCATCGATTTAAGTAGGTTTTTTTTTAATTATTTGGGAAAGACAATACATACTGATCCAATTTAATGGTTTCAATCAAGCCAACACAAGTTTCCAAACTGATCTGTAGTCAGATTCTGTAAATACAGTATACACACCAGGGGTGGGTTGCTGCCGGTTTTACTACACCAGATGCGCGTTGTGTGCGTGGGCAATGCACTGTTCAATGTAAATTGTTTTTCGCGCATGCGCAGAACAACTTACAGTGAACTGCACACCTGCAGTCACTAAAAACCAAAATGGCGGCAGCCCAGCAGCGGTGAGGGAATCACTTCAGGGGCATGGCCAGCTTGAGTCACTGCTGGTTCTGCGACGCAGGCCTGAATTCCACTACCGGTTCGGCTGAACTGGGCCGAACCGGCAGCAATCCATCTCTGATACACACCTTCCCCGTCAAGCTTGGGTTAGTGGGTTGTGCAAACATAGCCATTATGGTGTATACCCCTGACCTGCTGTTTTGTGTTGGGGAGTTATCCATGTATTGGACTAAATAAATCATGATGAAAATAAAACTTGGTGAAATGAGTTAGAATCTGAGAAGAATAGCATTTTCTAAAGTGTAATGCTAGGTCTGCAATTAGAGGAAGTAATACTTGCTTTTCCACCTGCATTGTATTATTTATTACATTTCTGCATGGAATACGGTTAAAATAATTTACTCAAAGTCAGAGAGGACACCCCAAGAGCTGTCGCTGCCCTGGTGTGAGAGATGATGAAAAGAGAATGAGTAGTAACCTTTTAAACATAAAACAAGTATGCTTTTCCGAAGGAACTCAGGGTTACCTTTTCCATTCTTCTTTATGCGACTTCCTGCGGGGATAAAGCTATCGTCTTTGCATTCAGCCATGAGACTGATGGCTGCAGACCCACCTTTTAAAAGTAAATTGAATCCAGCACTTTGAGGCAAAAGAATTGTATCCGAATAACAAAGATCCATGAACAGAAAAATAGATTTGGCACTGACATACATTCACACGGTGTGGTTGTGTGAATTCCCAGCAAAGTCTGGGTGAGGGGAAGAGAGTTAAGGCAGTTCCTTCTTAAGAGTTCTCAGAGGATATATTTAATAATGCAATCGTTTGTTATGGCAAAATTTCAGGCTAGGGGGTGAGGGAAATTAAGGAAATTGCTTAGAAGAACCTCAAGTTTGTTTCTCTTGGTTTTTGGACCCGATATCAATCTTGCCAAACTAAAGCAAACTACATTTAATGATGCAAGATATACCTTGACAACTCTTAGGGAGGAGCTGCATTAACTCTCTGAGGGTCAGACAAGAAGCAAGGGAAGAGGGAGTCAAACTATTCTCCAAAGCATCTGAAGCCAAGACAAGAAGCAATGGGTGGAAACTAATCAAGGAAAGAAGCAACTTAGAACTAAGGAGAAATTTCCTGACAGTGAGAACAGTTCATCAGTGGAACAGCTTGCCTCCAGAAGTTGTGAATGCTCCAACACAGGAAGTTTTTAAGAAGATGTTGGATAACCATTTGTCTGAAGTGATGTAGGGTTTCCTGCCTAAGCAGGGGGTTAGACTAGAAGACCTCCAAGGTCACTTCCAACTCTGTTATTCTATTCTATTCTTTCGCCCAACCAAACTATCTAAATTTTGCTGTCTCTTGCTCCTCTGGAATGCAGCCCCTTCCTCCTGGGAATTCTGATTACATTCCACCACGCACGGCATGTATTTGCTCTGGTCCAGGCTTTAGACTCAGATGCTGAGCTGAGGCTGAAGAAACCCCTCCAGCTGGTTCTGTGGAATGCCAGCTCCAGGAAGGACAGAGCCAGGCATTACTCACACCTGAGCATCTGGACCTGGATCTGGACCTGAGGATGATGTAAGGCTTCTCAGCCCGCACATCGGACAAGTAGAAAGGAGAGCAGAACAGCGAACGTCTGTTAGGCCAGTGTTTCTCAACCTTGGCAACTTGAAGATGTCCGGACTTCAACTCCCAGAATTCCCCAGCCAGCATTCGCTGGCTGGGGAATTCTGGGAATTGAAGTCCAGACATCTTCAAGTTGCCAAGGTTGAGAAACACTGTGTTAGGCTACACCTGTTTCCCACAAAATAAGACCTATCCTGAAAAATAAACCCTAGCATGTTTTCTGTGTGTGCCTAATATAAGCCCTACCCCCACACAAAATAAGCCCTACTTAAGTGCCTGCCAGGCCAGCTGCCCACCCATTCCACCTGCCTTGCTCACGGTGCCACCAGCATGAGGTGCGGAGAGGGGGGGTGGAGTTGCCACACATTCATGGGCATGGCACAGGTGCATTGCTTGGCCTCCTGCCCCGCTGCGGCCACAATCAAGCCGAAGAAGAAGTCCGGAAGCCACTTGAGATCCGGTTGGATGGGACTGCCAGAGCTGCTGCTGCGAGGTGAGGCAGGTATTGGGGTGCCATTGGCCTGGCTGCAGGGACCCTGGGGTAAGCCAGTGCATGGTGCGTGGGGTAGTTCCACTCCTCTTGCCTCATGGCGGCAGCACTGTCATACCCCATGGCCTCCCGTACATGGGGGGGGGAGACATCTCCCCCAAATAACCCTTAGTGCTTATTTCATACCCCAAAAGAAAATAAGACTGGGTCTTATTTTCAGGGAAACACAGTACTTACCAAGCCAAAGAGCCAGCAAGTGAATTTTGTTTCCTGGACCTTTTGATTGGCTGAAAATCTTAACATAGCTCTGAAAAGCTTCCACATCTTGGGGTTCTCAAAACAAATCTTGCAGGCAAGCTTTATCTTTGTTTACATTCCTAGGCTTCCTTAACATTTCTTTGTTTCACTGTAAAGTCTTCACTGCCTTCACTGATAAATCATGCGAGAAACCACTTCTACGTGTGGGATTATGCAGAATCCGCAGCATAACAATGGATTGGGAGACAAGTGGGCTAATGAAAAATCATATATCATTTGAATCAACCCTTCCCTGAAGTAAGGCTTTACGGCAAGAGGAATATGAATATTTGCAAACTACTTCTGTTTTCAGTAGGGACGCGGTGGCTCAGTGGCTACAACGGTGAGCTTGTCAATCAGAAAGGTCAGCGGTTCGAATCCCTAGTGCCGCATAACAGAGTGAGCTTCCGTTATTTGTCCCAGCTTCTGCCAACCTAGCAGTTTGAAAGCATGTAAAAATGAAAGTAGAAAAATAGGAACCACCTTTGGTGGGAAGGGAACAGCATTCTGTGGGTCTTCGGCATTTAGTCATGCCGGCCACATGACCATGGAGACGTCTTCAGACAGTGCTGGCTCTTGGGCTTTGAAACGGAGATGAGCACTGTCCCCTAGAGTCAGGAATGACTAGCACATATGTGCAAGGGGAACTTTTACCTTTACTACTCAAGGGAGAACAAATAGAAAGGAAGCAGGGCCTGCCTAACATGATCGAAGCAGAAAGTCCAGCGTAGCATTGAAAATCCGTCATTCTCTTCTCAACCAACTCGGAACATGTGCCAGATTGTGAGAACTTATTCAAGGAGACAAGTGTCTAACTTGCCCTGTATTTTTCTTTAATTGTCTGAGTATGTTAATTTATATCCTTTTTTCTGATTCTTTTTCTAATGCATTCCATTTTTAAAAAAAAAACAACCTAGAAATGTAGCTTCATTCTTTCATGAATTGCTCATTAAAAGTGTGAAATTTAACTAGCTTTGTTTCCGGATGGACACACAAGATTTGTTAAAGCATCTTCCTTTCTACTTTCTTAGAGCTGGTCCAAAGGAAGAAGACTTTGTTATGACAAGAATATCACAGCGGGGGGTTCAATTGGCATTTATCATAGATGCCTTCTACCGAAGAATTCGTGAATATGATCTGCCAGGGATATTCAAAATTACCTGCCTCCCCATTCATAACAGAGAGCCATCATTTTCGTTCTCAAGAAGTTAGGTAAATTCATGAAATTAAGAGTAATCTTATCTGTTCCAAGGACAGCAAGATTTTCAGGCATTTAAAATGCATAATTAATCTGAAAAAGTGATGGGATTTTTTGTGTGTTTTGTGACCTGCGCCCAAAATAAACTTTAATCTTTTTCTAAACTATTAGACTGCATTTTAAATACCAAGGGGATTCAAATATTGACCCTGCTAAGCTGTTTTTAAACAGTTAATTAGACCCCAGTTGCCTAAACTCACAAAATATGCTACGTGAAAATCAAAACAGCAGTATGAAATAGAATGACACATGAGCCCATCTTACGCAGCAAAATATTCTGATTTCCATTCTTAGTGCAGACCATAAATATTTGAAATAGGCCACTTGACACACTAAGAGCAATAGCCATAGCAGTAAGACTTATGTACCGCTTTACAGGCCTCTCTAAGCGGTTTACAGAGTCAGCTTATTGCCCCCAACAATCTGGGTCCTCATTTTACCTGCCTCAGAAGGATGGAAGGCTGAGTCAACCTGGAGCCAGTGAGACTTTAACTACCGAACTGCAGCTAGCAGTCAGCTGAAGTAGCCTGCAGTACTGCACTCTAACCACTGCGCCACCTGCGCCACTCCCCCCCCCATTTAGCTATTAATGGAATTTGCACAGAGCAAATAATTAAAAAAGGCAAGGAGGAGGAAAAAATCACCAAGCCACACCTGTAATGGCAGCATGAACGTAGGAATAATGGCTGTATTGCTTCAGATAGAATGTCCCTATAAAGAGCGGTAAAGACTGCTGAGATTATAGGAAGCTCGCTTCCTGTTATTCAGGTTACTGCTTATGTGCTCGGAGCTCAAAGCAATGTTAGAGACCCCACACACCCTGTTTCTGTTGCTCCTCTCTGGGAGGAGGTTTTGAAATATTTCTAGCAGGACTACCTGATTCTGTAACAGTTTTGCTCCCTATGCCATTCGTCTGGTAAACTCCCAAGATTCCTTTTTCTCTCCACGTACATTTATACATCCAAACTAGACACTGGTGTTTCTCTGCGTCATAGAATATATGTGAGTATATGCATAATTTTCCATTTATTTATTTTGTCATGTTTATGTAGTCTGTGTTGGAGATGGTGACCCTTTGAGAGCTTGTAAAGTTCCCGTGGTTCGCCCATGAGGCCAATGTTGAGAAAAGACAGGAGACAACCTTTCTCGGGATGGAGCGACCCAGATTGGGGTCTGAGAGCCCCTTTTATTGAGATAGGACAAAGGCAGGAGGAGCAATAGCATGTGAATAAAAACAGCCTGTAAAAGTACAATTTCTAATCTACTGCTCAGTCTATATATGGTCAAATCCTGGACGTCAATGGTAGGGCACATCTCAGAATGTTATGTTATGCCCTATCAGGATGTTATGGCGTTCTAGGAGTTTGTTTTCTCCTGTGTGATTCAGCGTGACTCTGCAAGCCCTAGTATGAACTGGGCCATGGAGGACACACACCTACACAAGGAACTATATTACAACAAGAGCTGTATGCAACAAAATTTCATTTTAATGTATGCCGATTAGTGTACATTCAAAGGGACAAAAAAGTTGTTCTAAGTTCTAAACGGACTGGGCAGAAATCAAGAATGCTGGCTGGAGACTGGCAGACTTCCAACCTCTCCCCCAATCCTGAGACAGAGGGGTTTTACAGGCTGTCAGTTCCCAGGCTCCCTTCTTCACCGAGGCAGCTTTTCAGGCCAGGATGGGATTCAGCACCTGCACAACTCCAAAACTACAAATTCTGCCAAACGCACTTCAGCAGTTGCTGAGGGAAGAAGTCATGCGAACCAGGGAAGAGAGATAGAAAATGTGAGGGGGTAGGGTATTTCAGCCTTTTTCCAACCTGTGAATTAAAAATAAAATATCTGAAGCCCAGCAGCCCACCTAGTCCATCTTTCTCCGCTTCCGTACCTTTCAATACACAGAAAAGGCACTCTAATCCATGCTGTGATTCTTAGGGTCAACCTTGCAGGCAGAGCACATTATGTGTTGTCTCTTTGCTGGAGCAGTTCTTCTATTAAAAAAAAAAAAAAGATGACGGATCTTCTGCAGAACTCAGCAGGTTGTCCTTTTTGCAGTCTTTAGGGGTGTTTCTAAGAAATGTAGATAGTGACGATAGTGAAAAAGAACTTGCAGAGTTGAGGGATGAGATCTGCACTTAGCACAAAGTGCTTTTGGTAGGGTAAGAGTTCAGGTTGGACTCTTGGAGGTTAAAAGTCAGAGTTTTGGAGCTCCTCAAGCAAAAAAAATTGCTCCACTCCATTTCTAGGTGGGGATCTGGGAACTTTTATAAGGGAAGGTTCAACTATTAGTTTGACAGTGTTGAGGGAATTATTTGTTTAGCAGAGTGATAGGTGCCCCATCTAAATGTTATCGAAGTCTTCCCCCTGCAGACTTCGAATCAAAGAAATGAGTGGTGTAAGGAAATTTGTAATATGGCAACAAATGATAAATTAACAACAGAAATTAGACTTCAAAAAGGGATAATTAAAGTAAATAATTATAATGAAATAGGGGGGGGTTATAAAATCAGTGTTGGTGGAAGGCAAAGGGAATAAACCTACTCAAGAATATATGTTGTTTTGGAGGGGATAAGGCCACAATTGGAATATATTAATATCTAATAAATCTAAGGGGGAAGGGAAGGTCTCCAGGGGTCGTAAACACTGTAATATGGGTTTTTTTCTTTTTCCTTTTGTCTTTTTTTTCTTAATTCAGTTGTATATGTACTGTTTGTATTTGTGGTTTTTTTAAAAAATATTTTTTTAAAAAGCCAAAAACATCCAAGCCCAGGAATAGGATCTCCAGGTGGTGCCCCATTTAAAATGTTACCCAAGTCTGCCCCCTGCAGAAGAGAAAGAGTACGACACTCCTTCAGTCCGGGATTCCTCAATGATGATCCATGTTGGTAAGCCATGCGTTCCGCCCGCACCTTCGAGCCCTAGGATTTCCAGGTGGTTTCCCATCCCGGCTCGAACCCTGTAACTGACACCGAGGGAGCGTTAAGGCACTCGAGATCCTTACGCGGGAGGAAGGCGCAGCGGATCAGCCTCAAAGTCCTCCGCCCGGTTTCCCAGGCGACGGGAGGCCACGCCCCGCGACGACCCCCGCCTCTCCCCGAGGGCGGGGCGGCGGCGCTTGCCGGAAGCGGAAGCCGCTGCCGCTCCTCCCGGGGAGCGCCACGGCCAGGAGGAAGCGGTCTCGGCACGAGCCCATCGGCGGTGGGTCTCGCGAGCGGGAAGGCACGGGCAGGGAGGGTGGAGGGCGATGGCAGGCGGTCCCTTGTGGTGGGGGACTTTCAGCGCCTTGCCTCCCCGCCTTGGAAAGGCGGCCCTCACCAGCAGCATCGAGGGGGGGGGGATTTGGCCCCGGCTTCCCCCTTGAAGGGGAGCTTCCGGTTCTAGAGGGAGGGAGCAGCAGGCGGGGAGGCCTAGACCGTCCCTCTTTAGGGAAGCCCAAGCGGAAGCGCCGGGGGCGTGGCTTGAGCTTCCTTGAAAAGCGCGGGAATTCGGCCTCGGGCCTTGGTGGAGGCCTTACTTGAGGCGCTCACTGAGGCCCCGGCGGGGCTTCGAGGGGCAGCCGTGTCCAAACACGCGCATTTTGGATGATAGTGTTCATGGATGGCTCTTGCTGTAGTGTTTCGCCACCTCATCCCCTTTAAGATGATTGGGGTTCACTCCCCTCGCCCCCAAATAAATTGGCTGGGGGATTCTGGGAATTGATGTCCCACCCAGGCGATGCGGTTGAGAAACATTGGCCTAGAGGAGAGATGAATATTTTCTGTTCCAAGTATGAATTCTGAATTTGTCTCCCCCCCCTCCCCCGAGAGTGTAGAGTAGTCCAGTATTTGTGGGGCTGCCACAAAGAAGAGGGGAGGGGCAAATTATTCTCCAAAGCACCAGAAACAATGAATGGAAATTAATCCAGGAGAGAAGCAACCTGGAATTGAGAAACTTCCTAAGAATGAGGACAATTAACCAATGAAACAACTTTCCTTCAGAAGTTGTAGGTGTTTCATCACTGGAGGTTTTTAAGAAGAGACTAGACAGCCACTTGTCTAGAATGCTATAGGGTCTCCTGCTTTAGCAGAGGGCTGGACTAGAAGACCTCCAAGGTCCCTTCTGGTTTTATCCTATTCCTATTCCTTGGTTATAGGCTCCCTCCTCCTGTGTGAGTCAGGAGAAAAATTAGGGGATCAAGGCTTGTTCCTTAATGCTGCATGTGTGATTTAGTCTCTTGTAGGGGATCCTCTTTTTTCTTTATTACTTTCTCCATTTTGGACTTGCAGTCACAGCGTTGGGGTTGTTGCAGACACATAGAAGTCATTTTGTTGCATCTAATCCAGATCTTTGAGACTGGGCTAGGTCGCATGAGTAAGGGGATCAGCCATGTCTTGGGGGTCTTCATCCTTCTTTTGGGGGCATGTTGATTGGGAAACTGGCTTTTAACCCTTTCTGGCAGCCAGTTTGACTGGGCTCCTGTTTGAAAATAGGCTGGTATCCTTGCCTTTCGTCCACAGCATTATGACCTCATCAGCTACCCATCAGAGCTGTGGGCTGATCCAGGCACAGCTTTTGCTGACAGGGGCTTCTCAGTGGTGGGAGACCAGGAAGAGCATATTTGTGGAGGTACAGTTTTGCAAGGAGAAGGCTTCTGTGCAATCATGGTGGCATGACACTAGAAACATCTGTTGGTCAAACAGGAACTCCTATCCAGAGTTCCTAATTCCAGGAATAAACATATAAAACTTGATGACTGTTGGATAGTGACTGTTTCCTAGTGTAATCTGATTGCTTATTAGTAACCTATGACTATCACTAAGTGTTGTATCCTATGATTCTTGATGAATGTATTCTATTTTATTTTTTCTTTATGTACACTGAGAGCACATGCACCAAAGACAAATTCCTTGTGTGTCCAATCACACTTGGCCAATAAAAAAAATTCCATTCTAAATTTGGAGTTTTAAAGAGGCTGCGGGAAGTCTAACAAAATGGCTGCTTTGCAGGATGACCTGTCGCAAAACAACTTCATGGAAGAATGACAAATGAACCTGTTCGCCCACTACTTTCTCTATATAAAAGTAAACCACGGTTTACTTTTGCTTTAGGAGAAGATAATGTATGCACTTTCCAAACAAAGCACTGGGTTTGTGACCATGTATTTTCCGTTTCCTAAGAATTCTTGACCATAAGCAAGAGCTAGAACATACTTGGAAAGTCCATATTAGATGTTGGTGTTTTGCACTTTTTATTTTGTTTTTGAACTTAAACCCTTTAAGACAGGGGTATCCAAACTTGGGAGAATTCTGGGAGTCCACAAATCTTACCAAGTTTGGACACCCTTGCTTTAAGATATGGAACTTGCATGCCTCCATTATTAGGAACCCAAGAGTTGCTGGATGAAGACCCTGGCCATCCAGAGTATTTTGGGCTTGTTTTTATAGTTGGTGTGGAGGGGGTTTCATCCAGTCAGAGGGACATCAGATGTGTACATATAGTGGCAAGGATGATGGTTAGTTGCAACTTCAACCTCTCAGCCTTCCTTTTTCTTCAAGCCGCAAGATAAACTAGAAGCTTCCCAAATCCACATCCTTCATAGCTTTTATAGAACCAGTGTCTCTGGGGAACACAACAGTGAAACATCTGAACTAAATTTGCCTCTTCCAACACCCCAATTCTGTATAAAGGTGTGAAATTTGAGTAATGTCATTTGGCAGATCGTATTCTCATGTTACTGTTGTTACTGGCATGTCCCTGTTTTTCTGGGGGATCTCAAAGTACCTTACTTTGTCTCTCCCACAGTTTCATCCGTATCGCAGTATCTCTGGCTGATCAGAAGTGTGACAGTTCCTTGAGATTGTATCTTAGTAAACAGAGTACCTGAAACGTTATGCAACATTATTACTATCTTTGGTTATTACATCTAATTAATACCTCTTTGGTTATTAGGCTGTAAAAGGTGCTGATTTTGTCATCCTTTTTTTTTTCTAAAAACCAGATCTGAAACATAACTAATTGTTGCTTGCTGTGATGCGGTAGTGCTATAAAATGGCTAAGAGAGTGGCAGAGACGGAGCTGACTGACAGAAACTGGGATCAAGAAGAAGAAACCGAGGAGGTAAACAAGGCTTGCTTTCATTAACTTAGAGCAACAGTATGTGAAGTACACAAATGTATGTCACTGCATTTTTGGTATGTGTGAAGAAAATACTTTGCAAAACTGGGAAGGTAATGGGCCAGTCTGTCCAGCCTTTCTTGAATGTACCAAGAGTCAAGATCAAAACAGTCACAGGGAAAAATCTGTTTCATATAACTTGTCTCTATATGAAAAGTATGGGGTTACCAGTGTATTGGTTTTGTTGTAGTATTAAAAGTTTATCTGTCTTGTATAATTAAAAACAGATGAACTCATGCAGACTATTGGTAATACATGCCAATTATAACACTTACTGTAACCTTTGTAATTTGGACTCTCTTTTCTCCTGATGACACAGTAACAGCTTCTTTAAACTTTATTTTCTGCCCCTGATGGGGCCTCACTAATGAGGGAGTCAAGCCAAAAAGTAGCTCACTTTTAAGTGCTTCTGTGGTGAGCAAGGGAAGGAAATCACACATTTGTCCTGAGCCACAGATAGAGCTGTGTTGTGTAGGCCAGTGTTTTTCAACCTTTTTTGTGCAAAGGCACACTTTTTTCATGAAAAAAATCACGAGGCACACCACCATTAGAAAATGTTAAAAATTTTTAACTCTGTGCCTACATTGACTATATATAAAGTAATTCTCCCACGGCACACCTTACACTATGTCACGGCACACTAGTGTGCCGCGGCACAGTGGTTGAAAAACACTGGTATAGGCTCTTCGTGCAGTGGCGTTGCCTTCATAATTACATCCCAATATCTTGCAAGGTTTCAACCTTCTCACACCAAGCGGAGCCAATCTGGAACCCATGTGCATCACGTCAGCTAATTGTTTTCTCTGTCTAACGTATCTTGTAAGTAGGTTGTAACAGAAATGAATTTCTTTCCTGGGATTGATGCTGAGCTCTTGGTAATGATGGTTTTCACAACGTTTAGTCAAGATGGCTAGTCATATAGATCAATAATCTATAAAGCAACTGTTTCTATTGAGAATATTACCAACGAAACACACTGTTTGAAAAACAGTATAATTGGGGTTGCTTTTATTCACACGTGTCATAGGGTAATTGTGTTTCAGTTCACGTTAAAGCGCTTGCAGTTTCATGCCACATAACAGCTACAGGAGAAATCTGCTATTAAAATTATACTTTGTCATTACATCAGCATGATTCTGACTTCCAAATTCTCCAAACATCTGAATTTTGTGAATGCTTCCAATAAAGTTGATAAATATTCAAACTGGTGTGAGCTTTCTAGAAAATTTTGGTTTATTCTTTACCTATATCTTCCCTGTCTTCCATGTTCTATTATCAATTTGCTTAAGATGTTAACTCATTATTTAGTTAGCTTTAGCTTAAGATTACTCATTATTTCGAGTAAATAATTAGGCTGGGAGCCTGTGATCCCCATGCTGTGGATCACACCATAGCTCAGAATTCCATTCTCTGAGGAAATTTCATTCCTTTCCTCTCCATCTGTTATGGAGAAAGTGTTAACATTGTCTACATCACTGTTTCTCAACTTCGACAACCTGAAGATGTGTGGACTTCAATTCCCAGAATGCCCCAGCCAGTATGTTGGCTTGGATATTCTGGGAGAGTCCATAGATCTTTAAGTTGCCATGCTTGAGAAACACTGGTCTGTATTCTTTGACTGTCCCAGTTATTTTTGTGTTTATAAGCAAAATCTACTAATGTGGTGCAGCATGAAGATGCTGGATTGGCCCTGTTTCAGTTCCCTTTCAGCCATGGATCCCCCTTGGAAGACAGAGCTATCCATCCTCTCCTTCTCAACCCAATCCACCTCCCAGTTGCTATAGGAAATAATAATTAGAAATGGAATCACTGCATTCCATTTAGAGCTCTTGAATGTACCGATAGTCCTCAACATTATGTCTCTTCATTTAATGATAGTTCAAAACTACAACTTGGGACTTGTGCTCACACTTACGACTGTCACACCGCCCGTGCAGTCACGTGATCGCAATTGAGGTGCGTGACAACTGGCTCACATTTACAACCGGTTGCAGCATCTCAGCAGCCACATAATCACAATTTGCAACCCTTTTTGCCAACTTCTGGCAAAATCTGCCCACTGTACAAATTGTCATAAGTTTGGGTTCAGCTTGACTTACAATCCCAAGGACTTACAACAGAAATTCAGATCCCAGTTGTTGTAATATTTAACCTATCAGATGGGGTTTTATATATACTGTATGTATAGGAAAGAAGGAAGTAATTCCATAATAAAATCTATCATGAATGTTTGAATCTCTTATAGGCCATCCTTGTTATCTATAAATAGAAATAATTATGGTTTTTCTGAAAGCAGTTTAATGATTTCTAAAGTTCATTTGGTAAATTGCAATAAATATGTTTCTTAAAAATAATGACTAATTTGAGGGGAATCTGTCAGTTGACATCTTTTGGGAAATATTTATGGAAAACATGTTCTAAATATTTTGAACAAGTCAGTGAGCAGCTATGATACTCACAAATGATTCATAAGTAATCATCCGCAGTGATGTTGTAAAATTTCAATATGCCAAGCAATTACATATTGCAATACAACATTGAGCCTCATGGTGTTAATAGTGGATGGTTACACCAAAGAGCCAAGTCAGAAAATGAGTTTTGCTGGGATATGATTTTCCAGACTTTTTTCATTTTGCTTGTCTAAGAATTTAAACATTCTCTGCAGGTAGGAACTTTCTCAGTGGCCAGTGAGGAAGTTTTGAAAAACAGACCAATTAAGAAGGCAAAGCGTAGAAATGTGATGACTGAGGTATATATATACATATATATCTATATATATTTATCATTTTAAAATAACCTTTCTGCTAATTTGTCTAATTCCTTGCATTGCTTAAAAATAGTTTTGTCACTAACTGCTAGCTTATATAAACAAAACTCTTAACTAAATAGTCAGACTAACATACTCAAGACTAATATATAATTGAATTTCTTTTAATTTTTTGATGCAAAATGTCATTTGTAATTCTAGAAGATTCATAATGCATGAAATGTCTCTCTGGGGAGCATTTGAAGAAGATAAGAATTCTGGAAGATTTTCATGTTTCTAGCCATTTTTTCCCCCTAACAGCTGGGGAAGAGAGAAGTTTCTTTCTGTGGTTAGGTCCAACTATTTAAAAACTTCGCTTTTCACTGTATGGATCCCTTACACTAAATAATAATAAAGGAAATTGAATCCCTGTCTTTGATTCTCTCATCTAGAAAAAGAGTGAATTACATTGGTAAACACTTATATATTTTAATAGTAAAAACTTATTTGGCAGAATGCAATATTGTACTTTCTTCGGGATTCTGTTAATTCCAAATAGTTATTCAGCTTCTATTATATCTGCAAGTGAATCATCTGAATTAGAAAACCAGCATTTATGGAATTTAAAAATGCTGTTATTTAACAGGTTTTTTTAAAAAAAAAAATCCTGGCGATTTGTAGCGAATCCCATTTACTCTTTCTAAACTTGGTTTATGACATAGGAAAATGCTGGGAGAGCTAGCAGGATCCAGGGGACTAAACTCAATGTTTTTTCAACCTCAGTAACTTTATAAATGAGTGGTTTTCAACTCTCAGGATTCCTCCAGGCTGCTTAGGCTAATTTTGCAAATCCATATGATTTCCAAGTCTAGTGAAGTTGCCCTCCTTCAAACTGAAGCTGGGCCATACCATTGTTTGTGAGCCCTGCTAGTGCACAGGTCATCTTTTAGAATTAAGTACTCTTGGTCATTTGCAATCAATGTTTGAAGTGGGCTAACATAGCTCAGTGCTACTATTAAGGATGTGTAGAACATTTTGAATTCAAAACATTTCTCTTTCAGCAGTAAGGTCAAAATGACCTGCTTTTAAAATGAGAACAGGGAGGTTAGAATTAAAAACATTTTGCCTGCTCTGACTAACTATTGATTTATCTTTGTACAGCAAGAAAAGTCATCTTTGGATAGCTCACAGCCTTCAGTTTTGGGTCAGGGGATTGACTTACACAGCTTATGCTGCTGTTGGTATTTCCCCTGAGATGGAGTTATTTTTTTTAGCAGTGGTCCAATATAATTTGAATTATTCTATCTATCTATCCATCCATCCATCTATCTCTATCATCTCTCCAGTACTTAACAATGCTAAACCGTATTAGAACCTTTTTAATAAGAAGCTTTTAAGTTGCTGTTCACTAATGATAGGAGGGTGTAGTAGTAGTGTATACTACTACTTCTCTCCCCCCCACCACTTGATGGTTCACTTCTACAGAATCAGACTTTTCAAAGGCCACACTTTGAACTCCCAAGCCCAACAGCAAGTATTGTTTAACATGCTGAGCATCCCTCAAAAAAAAAATTTTTTTTTAAATGGCACGATTCTGGTTTTCCAAAATGTTACTTTGGAGGCATGCTTGGATGGGTGCCGTTGGACCCAGGATATTTTGCATTAAGGAAGGCATCCTACCATGGAGCCTTGGTAGAAATGGAATGACATTTTGTTAAAAGCAGTGGGCTGAAATAACTGGAAACTGCCAACGAGAAACAACATTTGGGGAGAAATAAACCAAGAAAGGATGCAGCGTAGGGACGCGGTGGCTCAGTGGCTAAGATGCTGAGCTTTTCGATCAGAAAGGTCGGCAGTTTGGCAGTTTGAACCTCTAGCGCCACATTACAGGGTGAGCTCCTGTTACTTGTCCCAGCTTCTTCCAACCTAGCAGTTCGAAAGTATGTTAAAAATGCAAGTAGAAAAATAGAAAGCACTTTGGTGGGAAGGTATCAGCGTTCCGTGTGCCTTCAGTGTTTAGTCATGCCAGCCACATGACCACAGAGATGTCTTCGGACAGCGCTGGCTCTTCAGCTTTGAAACGGAGATGAGCACCACCCCCTAGAGTCAGGAACAACTAGCACATATGTGTGAGGGGAACCTTTACCTTTTAAACCAAGAAACCCATTTTAGAGGTAGCACTTGGGACCAGCTTCTGATTCCAGTGGGAGAGAGGAGTGGTGGCCATCAGGAATACCTGGGGTTTACTGCAAATACAGCCCTCATGGGAAAAAATAGCAAGAAAATCCTATCCCTTCTGAATAGGCCCAGGATGGCCTTTTAATCTGAGAGTTGCAGAGCAATTTATTTCTGTTCTTTTTTTTTCAGTCAGAAGGTGGCGGAGCTTTTAAGGGATTTAAAGGTTTTGTGTTACCTTCCGGGACTGGTAGTTTTTCCAGTTTCGGGAATGGCTCTGGAACAAAATCTTTCGGAGGGTTATCCAACGGTGGCAGCAGCTCCAGCAGCATTACACACAGCACTTCGCTCTCCAGCTTAAAGACGACTTCAGAAACGGAACCTACATTTAGTAAGTTAATTCTTTTTGCTTTTACTTTTTTTACTGGGGGAAATAATCTTAATATCTTTCAATGAAAATTGTTTTTTTTTTAAATGCCCTGTGGTTTAAAAAGGAAGGGCTGCATTTAGCTTGGGTCCCCTGTGCAGAGAAAGCTGCATTTAATCTAGTAGCATAAGGGTATTTTTTAGCATAAATCAAGTACAGGTAGTCCTTGATGACCACTTCTGTTGTGAGCAAGACAGTTGTTAAGTGAGTCAAACCCAATTATACAACCTTTTTTTTGCCATTGTTAATAAGTGAATTGCTGCAGTTGCTAAGTGAATCATGTGGTCCTTAAGGGAATCCGGCTTCCTCCATTGACTTTGCCTGTTGGGAAGGCCACAAATGGTGATTTTGTGGGACCTCCTGATACTTCAAATGTTGCAAATAAGTGCTGGTGACTAACTGTCCTACTATTAATGTGAATCTTTCTCTGGAGATTCTCAGTCATCCAAGTCATAGTTGTCCCAAAGGTGCTTTTTTTCCCCCCCCAAGAGGCAACTGGACTTCCTTGTTTGTTCCTTAAAGACATTTCACTTCTCATCCAAGAAGCTTCTTCAGCTCTGACTGAATGGTGGGGAATGGAAGGATTTATACTCCTTGCAGACAGCTGGTCATTTGCATCCTTTTAGAGAGTCGTTGAGGCCACTTGGAGGTTTATCTGTGTTCTCAGGGTCACCTGAGTAATGCAAATGGGTGTGGAGCCTGTACAAGATGTTCTCTGCCTTGTGTCCCTTCACAGTTGAAGACAGGCACAGGGTGTTGGAGATGAGTCTGTGTTGCCTGCATCTCGAACTGAAGCACAAATGGTTCCTGTAGTCTGCCATTTTTCTGGAAATCCACTCATACTCCCGTACCATTCAAAGTGTGTTCATCCCAAAGTGTGTATAGCTAAAAGTCTATGGAGTCCGAGCTGAAGAAGCTTCGTGGATGAGAAGCAAAACGTCTTCAAAGAAAAATAGCAATAGCAATATAGCAGTAGACTTATATACCGCTTCATAGGCCTTTCAGGCCTCTCTAAGCGGTTTACAGAGAGTCAGCATATTGCCCCCAACAATCTGGGTCCTCATTTTACCCACCTCGGAAGGATGGAAGGCTGAGTCAACCCTGAGCCGGTGAGATTTGAACCGCTGACCTGCTGATCTAGCAGTAGCCTGCAGTGCTGCATTTAACCACTGCGCCACCTGGACAAGGAAGTCCAGCTCACTCTTGAAAAAAAGCATCTTTGGGACATTAATGTGAATCGTGTGACTGTGGGGATGCAAGGACTGGTCACATCTTAATTTTTGCAGCTTTGCAAAAAAAAATTTTTTTTGGTAACTTTGAATAGTTGCTAAATAAATGGTGGGAAGTTGAGGGCTACTTCCATCCAGAATTGCCATTGAAACCGTGCTCCCTAAGTTTTGGGGGCCTGTTTAGAACTTTTTTTGGGGGGGGGTGTTATGCTGCAAAACCCACCCTTGGTCCCTGTGTTACTCTGTAAGATCCTTTCTTGGAAGGACTTGGTTGTGATGTACGTTTTGCATCCTTCAAGAAGTACATCTCGTAAGTCACATTTGAGTCATATTCGTCACATCTTTCTGAAAATAATAGGCAGCAGTTGCTAGATAAAACTGAACCTCAGAGAGAGAAAAGGAGCATTCGTGCTCTTTCATTACTTAGAAACACCAATCGGATGGATCCGGTTACAATTCGAATAGAGCTGTCTAAATCATTTATTGAGTCTGGATCCAGATCTTAAGAGGATTGAAAACGAGGTTCGTGTGGGTTTACAAAGGCTCAGTGATGATCACAGGGCTCGGATAGAGGGTGAGCCTGCTTTCAGAGCCTCTGATCCTCTACTTGCATGCCTCCAAATTGAATGAGAAGCCATCTTATTTATTATATGCAGATTTATTTCAGGTCGTTTTTAAAGAGATGTTTACTATCATGGGATGTTGTTTTTTAAAACTTCATCCTTAATATCCGCACTTCTGATTATTAGATTTGAAATTTGGTCTCGGTGGAAGAATGATTCAACGATCTCTGGTCCTGTGCCTTTTATTTTTCAGTAGAATTCAGGTACTCTCAATATGACAAATTTAGTAAAGATGTTGCAGAAAAAAACACTATTCACATTAGAACAGATTTACATATAGCAATAGCACATACTTACATACCGCTTCACAGGGCTTTACAACCCTCCCTAAGCAGTTTACATCATATTGTTTCCAAGAATCTGGATCCTCATTTTACTGACCTTGGAAGGATGGAAGGCTGAGTCAACCTTAAGCTGGTAGTGGCTGGGTGAGTAGGGAGGGGGCAGTTAAAGTTCCTTCTTTGTGACTGGTAGGGAAATAAGAAGTGAAAAAATTATATCAATCAACCAAGGCGGAATTCCTTTCTTGGTCAACCAGCTTGCCACATTTCATTGCTTGGCTGTGGAAAAACCACACTCTTTCTAAGTTAACACAGGAGTGAAGGTGGCACAATAAGGTGGATGATCCCTCTACCTTCTATCTATCCTGGCCCATCCCTAAAGTAGAATTCCTGGTTGGCTTTTGAATATGATGCTGCTGCTTAAATTGCATGAGACTCTGGGCCCCTTTGTACTAGTCCTCTGAATATATTCCTTATATTCAGCTATAAATTGTCCCCAGTCCAAAGGGTAATTTTTCTACTGGTTTCCAGCAGAAAAATGAAGAACAGTTCCAAATTTTTCGGACTATAAGGACACACTGGAGTATAAGACGCACCAAAATTTTGAAGAGGCAAATTAAAAAGAAAAGTTTTTGCACTCTGCAGACCTCTCAAAAATGGCCCGTTTTTCATAAAAATGGCCCCGTTTTTCATCAAAAAAAGGGCATGCATAGCCTTTAGGAGGCTTATATAGAGTACTCCTAGGGTGGGGGTGGGGGCAAAAATGAGCAAAAAATAGCCCATTTTTCACTCATTTTTGCCCTCTCCAGCCCCCAGGAGCACTCTCGAAGCTTTCTAAAGGCAATGCACGGCCATTTTTGCAAAGTGGGTGCGGGGTTGGGAGGCCAAAAATGCTGTATTCAGTGTATAAGACGCACCCAGATTTTCACCCTCTTTTTTGAGTGAAAAAGGTGCGTCTTCCGAAAAATACAGTATGTGTTTAGACTTAGTTCACCTGAAGTATTTATCCTCAGAAATTCACTGAAATCAAGTTCTTCCAAATCCTTCATCTTGAAGCTACCAATTCTGTCCCTGCAGCTCTTGGGTGCTTCTATTAATATTTTAAAAAAATTCAAATCCCTGGAACAAAATATTGTTGTTTAAAGGCAAAAGTTGCAGTATTCTCTAAGAGGTATCTCGCAAAGAGCTAAGATTGTCACAAAGAAAGCAACATGTGGTTTAATTCAATTGAACTTTCGTAGGTTTTTAATCATTCTGATATCTTGAGGGATGCTGGATGTGAGTCTAAAGGTATGGCGCAGTGGTTAGGGTGCAGTACTGCAGGCCACTTCAGCTGACTGTTATCTGCAGTTCAGCGGTTCTAATCTCACCGGCTCAAGGTTGACTCAGCCTTCCATCCTTCTGAGGTGGGTGAAATGAGGACCCAAACTGTGGGGGCGATATGCTGACTCTGTAAACTGCTTAGAGGGGGCTGAAAGCCCTATGAAGCGGTATATAAGTCTAACTGCTATTGCTATTCTTTGGGTTTTTCTGTTTCTCAGTATACTTGCTATCAAAATGCCAGCCTCATACTTGTTTAGGTAGTGTAGCTTTTAGACAAGCTGCTAGATTTAGGAGGCCTCCCCCCTATGGTTTTTTGTTTAAGGTGATTTTCCACAAAGGTGGTTTGTAATCGTAGTCCTCGGATGTTTTCTTCTTTTACAGATTCTGTGGTCTCCAGTGTCTCAGCCAATAACATTACAGTTCAGAAGACCTCTGCGCATGCGGAAGCCAATGGTGAGAATCCAGAGCCCTTGTCTCCCGGACTCACTCAGAGCAAAGCCTGCAACTCGAAGATCTATCATAAACAGTTGGCCGCCCTCAATTGTTCTGTACGGGACTGGATAGTTAAGCATGTCAACACCAACCCGCTCTGTGACCTGACCCCCATCTTCCATGACTATGAGAGATACTTGGCTGACATAGAGCAAAAGGGCCTTGCTGGCAGCGGCAGCTCTGGAAGCAGCAGCAAAGCCACGGAAGCTCAGCCCCGTCCTGCGTTTGGGAGCACCGCCCTCCCGCAGAGCTCCACGTTTTTGTTCAGCAGCAAATCGGAGGAGACCCTCGGGAAGAAAACGGAATTGGAAAAGAAAACGGAACTCAAACCGGCAGCTGCCTCCACCACCACCTTATTCTCTTTTGGCAAAAGTGGCAAATCTGGTCTGAGTTCAGGGGCGGCAGGGTCTGGATTCTCATTTTCCCCTGGAAATGGAGGTTTGTTTGGCAAAGATGCAAGCCAGACCAAGGTGGCTTCTTCCTTTTCCAATAATGCATTAGACGCCCCGGCCGAAAAAGCTGGCAACGCACAAAGTAAGTATGAGACTGAGAAATGGTGTGATCCCATTTAACTCTCTGGTGATCTGTCCCCATTTGTGTTGCAGAGTGCCTGTCTCTACATTTGTTTGAGGGGTGGACCATCAAGGTTTACAAATTCACTACATTTTTTTGGGCCTGATTAATGGCTGCATGTCCATTAGCATCAAGATGGGAAACGAGACATCTCTCGCTCTCCCTCCCTTCCTCTCCCTCTCTCTCTCTGATTTTGTTCTATTGCTTAGGTCTGCATTATATTGAATTCCAATATGACATGGTCACTCTCCCTCAAATTCCTGCGATTCCATCCCCCTCTATCGTTTCATCTCTGTTAGTAAGAATTAAGTCCAGTATATAGCTGGCCCTCCACTGCCTTTCAGATGACAAAATTGTCAGCTAGGTTGGTTTGAAACCCGTTCGATCTCCCACTTGCTGCAGAGTTTGCTTCCCAGCTGACGTCAGGATAGTTAAAGTCCTCGATTACTATTGTGGTATTTTTCCTACATGCATTGCTTAACTGATTAGCAAAAAGTTCGTGCTGGGTGGCATCAACAAAAAAATCCAACTATTGGATTGGTAGGGTGGACTATAATATACACCTAGCTGGATACCCGTGCTTCGTGACAAAACTATGTGATTGGGCTATGCAGGAGAAATTTGGTTCACAATCCCTTGGCTCGTTGGCCAGTGATTGAAACACATAAGGGAATATCGCTCCTGCCGCCTTGAGTCCGGAAGCAGTTCCATAGGTGGAAGGCATAGACATTTTGGTGAGGTACCGAAGTTTAGTACTGTAAGGAGCCCCAGACCGCTCTTGAGTGAGGCAACTGGCAGTGGGAACAGAGTTATTTTCAGGTGGGGAGGGGGAGTAGAATGTCTAACTCCTTAGCATCAGAGCATGTTAATATAAGGCAACTGGCAGTTGAAACAGTTCTTTCCAGGTGGGGAGGGGGAGTAGAACTCCTTAGCATCAGAGCATGTTAATTACTGTATAAGAAATACTAATGATGTGATGGTCATTTTGAAAAATCTTTTCTTATCAAGCACCTAGAAGCCAAGAGGAAGATACGGGCCAAATTTCAAGTTTGTAGACTTTACGGTTCTGGAGATTTCATGATGAGTTGAGTGGTATTTGCCTTTTATATATATGGCAATATCTCCCCCTCCCCCTTTTGTATTGACCCATATGCACTCTAGGAGCTTTCATGCTTGGTTTTATGCATTTCTGTAGAGAGGAAGTGATCTCTCCTCTTTTGTTATGCCTGTTTTTTTTAATAGTTTGTATCCTTCCAGCAGTACCTTCTAGTTGTGAGTTTCATCCCACCAAGTTTTGGTAATGGCAACTATATTGTACTTGTCTTATTCTAGTACTTCAAATGTACCCTGTTTGTTTCTCAAACTTTGAGCATTAATGTGTAGGCATCTAAGCCCTTTATGACTGACCCTGGGTGTGCTTTCTACATGTCCTACTTGTTCTGACCTAGACTTCCCAAGAGCCTGAAGCAAACTCCTTGTCCCAACAAAAATCCCTTTTATTAAATTACTGCGAATTCTGCTCATTTACATCCAGCAAAGTCTTTCGAGGGAGGATTTACAGTCACAGACCTCATCTGGCTTGGAGAGCTGCCAGGCCGACATCTGCAAAACGTGGCAAGGAGTTTCAGAGAGTCATGAACCAATTAAGCGAACTAATTGTTTCCTGCAAACTCCCCTCCCCATTCGCTCCTCTTTTATTTCCTCTGGGAGGGGCCATTCATCGTCCACCTGTGGCCTTACTCCCAAGTCGACCCCTGTTCTTTAGCTTTTCTGTTTATCTGACAACTCTCTGCATGCGCACACTGGGAACAGGCTCCAGCTGTTCTTCTGCCTCACTGATGTCTGACTCTGAAGGCAGCTGATAACTGGCATACAGCTCTGGCCTCCTATCTGCCTCCAACACAGAGCCCTCATCAGAGCCCTCCCCAGACTCCAGGACTCGCCCATGTTCCTCCCCAATCACCTCACTGTCCGAATCTGCTGCCAGCCCTGCTGGCCACTGGTGGGCCACAACACTACTTCACATTTGAATTTTTCTTCTTTTCCATCATCCCTGCCTCCTTGTTTGATATCTTCGGGTTTATGCTTGGGATTAGGTCCCAAAGATCCTAAAAATTGGTCACCCTCCCCATTCAATTTTAGTTTAAAACCCTTCGGATAAGCTGAGCCAGTCGTTTTCTAAATACATTCTTCCTGGTTCTTGTGAGGTGTGCAGTCCGTCCCTTGCATTCCTGTAGGTAATGCAGACCGTGGTCTAGGCCTGCATTTAAACAGTGATGATAAGAAATACACACTGGCTCTCCAGCTAGTGAAAATTCTTTCTGTGCTTGTTTCTGGATTTCAGGGACTTGCAAATGCTGAGGATGGGTACAGGGACTGTTCATTTCTATCCCTCTCCTCATTGGGAACAGAGCAATTGCGTCAGAGGTGTGTGTACCTTTTAAATGTGAAAGTAGGATGTTCCAGTTTACTAGAGGGAAGTAGGAATGGTTGGAAATGAGCTTGATATGATCGAAACCTAGCAAGAGAGCTGGCATTCAGGCTGGAAGAGCTATTTTTAAGCTTCAAACATTTCGAAATACAAAATGTTTGAGTGCCTCTGAAGTATTTCCATGTTTTCATTCGGGGCCCACACCCAACAAGATTTTTTTACATACAGTGGTACAGTTTCACAAACAATAAGGTTTCTGGCATGAAATGTAATTCTGACCTGAAATACTTTTCCCAGCAGGGGGTGATGAAGAGGAGGAAGAGCCGCCCAAAGTAGTAATTAACGAAGTCAAAGAAGAGGACGCCTTTTACTCAAAGAAGTGAGTTACTTTTGGGGCTTGCAAGTAAAGCTACATGATCAGCAATTGGGGTACGTGTATCAAAAGGGGGCACAGTGGCTCGGTGGTTAAAGATGCTGAGCTTGTGAGCTGGAAAGCTAACAGTCTGGGTTCGAGACGCAAGCGCTGTGCAACGGATGAGCTCCCATTCTTGCCTCAGCTCCTGCTCACCAGCAGTTGAAAGCATGCAAATGTGACTAGATAAATAGGTACCACATTGGAGGGAAGGCAACAGCATTTCATGTGCTGCAGCGTATAGTCATGCTGGCCACATGGCCATGAAAATGCTTTCAGACAACAGTGGCTCCCTAGACGAACCGATGGCATGCGTGCTGGATGGCATGCAGAGGCCATGACGCGTGGCCTCGCACGCTCGTCTTCCGCATTCCTGTGCGCACACATGGGAGTGCCAAAACCCAGAAGAGTAGTTGCATCTGCGCACCGACACTTAAACTTCCAGGTTTCCTTTGCATGCATGCACAACGGCCAGCTGTTTGTCGGGCGTGCGCCTGCACAGGAAACCAGAAATTTGTGTGTGCGAAGGCCAGCAAGACCATATAGTCCAGGGGGATGATTTTGCTTGCCATTTCCAGCACACAGGTCGGCATGTGGTGAAAGGTTAGCCATCGCTGCCCTAGGCTAAGAAACAGCAATGACCACTATCTTCTAGAGTTGAATATGACTGGACAGGAGTGATCTTTACCTTTATATGTGTAATACGTTTTATAACAACATGGTATGACGCTATCTCTATTGCCTTAGCCACTATGCGCATAGTCCTCAAGCTATGACCATAATGGAGCCTGCTGATGACAGTTGTAAATGGTGACGGTCGTCTTCGGCATTACTCTCCTCTGAGGTGTCCCCAATGTTTGGACTTTTCATCAACTTAGGTTGGGGATCCATTTCTATCCCCTCGTTGGAGATGCGATAACCCAAGTAATCTAGTGAGGTCAGTGTTGGGAGCCATCAGCACCCCTCACCAGCAGCCCTTGCCAGGGTTACTGGTGATTTATTTTAAAGGACATTCGGGTTAATGTCAGCGTTCCAAATATCATCCAAAACTAAATCAGAGTCCAAGGCAGAACTTTCCTCAAACTTCCAATTTATGAAGAGAGCCATGTTGACACATCTGTGGAAAACCCAAATCTGAAAACGTCCTGGGTTTTCCACCCAGTTGAAAGTTCATGATCTTTCCCCCACACCCACAAGTCCATCACATGGACCAATCTTCCACTGCCACGTTGGCATTTCCACCCATCTAGTTCCAGTCAGGTGCAGAGGTACAGAGACAAAGAATGACCTTGATTTCTAGAAAGGAATTTTTTATTTTGAAAACAACACATTCTACTCCTTACTATTCCCCTCCCAAATACCCCACTAATGAAACAGCATAGTAAAATAAGAGAGAGTGTGGCATGCCAAAGATCCTGAAAGGAATATATGACTGGAGGCCTGACAGCTGATTGGTGATGTGACCAACCCGATTTTATGACTTTTTTGTTGAGGGACTACACAAGGATCATAAAGTCAGTCGGTGAGCCTGGTTTTGCCAGAACCGGAAGTAAATGCTGGCTTTTGACAAAACCATCATCAAACGTGGTCACATGGCCAGGAAACACTGCAAATCACGGTAAATGCAGCCCAATTGCTGAATGTGGTTACATGACCCTGGGGAGGGGCAACTGGTGGAACTCTGAACCTGGGTCGTATGTAAACCCCAGGTAGGTAGATCAGAACTTTGAATGGACGCTAAGTAATTTGTTGTAATTTAAGGACTACCTGTATCTCTTGCATTCTTTTTCTTTACATCTTGGACTGCTTGCGTTTACCATTTGGTTGTATTTATTACGGAATACGCTTATGGAAGTATTTATCTTCATTCAGCTGCTTTTCTGATCTCTCTTATTTCCTGAAAAATGACCTTTTAAATCATTTTGACGTGTGTCATTCAGTCAAAATGAAAAAGAACTCATTGATTTCTGTAGATCCTCCGAAATAATATATGCACTAATACAAGACAATTGAATTGTTTGTATTGCCTCGTCCTCTTTCTACAAGTGCAATTGAAGGCACCTTCAGCCTGTGTATATTCACTTCCTGGGTGATGTGCTTTTTTTTTTTAACGAATGAAAGGCAAAAATATATGTCTCGCGATAATGTTGCCTGATCCAACCTTTTTTTTTTTAAGGTGCAAAGTCTTCTACAAGAAAGACAATGAATTTAAAGAAAAAGGAGTAGGAACGTTACATTTAAAACCTGCCAGCAATCAGAAAACTCAGTTGTTAATACGGGCAGATACCAACTTAGGTATGTGACTTCTCTTAAAAATCATTTGGCAAAATACGTCTTCTATTATAGGGTTTCGGCTTGTCAGTCTATGAATTATTGGTTGGCTATGAATTATTGGGGGGAAAAAACCACAATTTAAAACAATGAAAGTATAACAAAAAGCAGCAAAACATCCAAGTTGTTGTTAAAAACATGAGTTAAAAAACCTGCTTACACATCAAGGGTTTGTCTTAAACCAGTTTCTCAACTTTGGCAGCTTTAAATAGAGATGGACTTCTCCTCCCAGAATTCCCTAGTCAGCATGCTGGGAGTTGGAGTTCACAGATCTTAAATGTTGCTGAGGTTGAGAGAAACTGCTCTAAATAAAAACGTGTTGCAGGTTGTTGGAAGAACAAAAGGGGAGCTAACTTAATCCCTTCTAGCAGAAACTTTTTCAGAACTTGCTAGTAATACTGAGAATAACAGTGTATTTCTGATAACCTAAGAGAAAATCTAAATGCCTGAGTAACATGGTCTTTTTGCCATCTTGTTTCCCCGAAAACAAGACCTCCCCAGATAATAAGCCCAATTGTGCTTTTGAGCGTATGCACTAAAATAAGCCCTCCCAAAAATATTTAAACTCATGCACAGCCAGTCCCTGTCATTTCCTCTGGTTGCTTGCCGTGCAAACAACACGTGAGGAGGCAAGGGAGGAGGAGGGGGAAAGGGCAGGGGGGGGGGGACATGCCCTATACATCCCACACGCCTTTGCCTAACGGCCGCTCCCACAAGCCTAGCCATCACCCTTCTGTCACGCTAATGGCTGCCACAAAAAGAGTGGCACGCCAGTGACGCACAACACAGCAGCAGCCATGAGGTGATCACACTCGCCGCCTCCCGCACCTTAAAAATAATAAGACCTCCCCGAAAATAAGGCCAAGTGCTTATTTCGGGGGTCAAAAGAAAACAAGACCTTGTCTTATTTTTGGGAAAACATGGTAGCTTGCTTCAAGTCAAATTGGGCTTTATAGGGTATACCGTATATACTCGAGTATAGGCCGACCCGAATATAAGCCGAGGCACCTAATTTTACCACAAAAAACTGGAAAAGTTATTGACTCGAGTATAAGCCTAGGGTGGGAAATGCAGCAGCTACCGGTAAATTTCAAAAATAAAAATAGATACCAATAATGTTTTTGAATATTTATTTCAAAGAAAAACAGTAAACTAGCGGTGTATTCAATGAAATACTTCACTCACCTCATGATGCTGATGTCCCGCTGTGATGATGATGTCCCGTGCAGCCGCGGGAGCGATGTCCCGCCTCCTATGACACACGGCACAGTGATTCCTATCATTGGATCACTGTACCAGAGGAGGTGGGACATCGCTATGTGGCTGCTTGCCATAACAAGGAGGAGGTGGGACATCGTTGCAGAGCGGCAGGAGGGGGAGGAAGGGGAATCGTAAGACAGCCCTGCATTACATTAGAACGTGAGGAGGGGGGATGGTGCGGTGCGCGCTGCGCGGCAAACTGACACAGAGGGAGGGGAAACTCACAGGGGCACTGGGCCATTCACGAGTGTCACCCAGCGGCATGGCCCTGCCCCTTTTTCTCCTCCATTTCGGGAAAATTTTTCACTGACTCAAGTATAAGCCGAGGCGGCTTTTTTCAGCCCAAAAAGTGGGCTGAAAAACTAGGCTTATACTCGAGTATATACAGTAACTAAATCCTTGTATTGTGTCCCAAAATAAGCTAGGAGTTTCACTAGTAGTAGTGAACTGGTTGTAAGAGTTGCATGGTTAATAAGCCAGACTAGCTTCATTCCAGAGGCTCTTTCCAAGCCCTTCAAAAGCCGAGACACCTACCTAAAATACGTTGCAGAAGGTCATCTGAGTTGAAAAGAAGGAAGAGATCACATGGCTGATTTCCCCATCAGTCTTAACTAGATGAGTGACTGCTCATCTGGAATCAGGTTCGGTTTGATCTACATCTGTAGGATGCTGTAGGATTCAAGTAGGTCCCTTGCATGTAAATAAAAAGAGAGCATTCGAGAAGATCTTGAGGATTAATCTCTGCAAAGATTGGGCATTCTGGAAAGCAGTCCCATTCCATCCAGGAACCTCAAAAAGTTGGAGGTATCAGAAACAACCAAGACATCCAGAAAAAGTATTATGGTCACATTCCCTAAGATGTCAACCATTCATCTAAGATGACCAAAATAACCTTACCTAGTAAACAGGCATCCCCTCCATGAACCTTCCCAATATTTATTTCAATTAAATTTTTATACCCCCAGACACATATGACCCTGGATACTTTTAAAGGAATGTGTGAAATCATTTTAAGAAAGGAGCTTTTGTGACCTAGACTTCCCCAGCAACCTGAAGCTGAGTCCGAGTCCCGATAAACTCCTTTTATTTAATTTACAGTGAATTCCTCTCCAGCACATCCCAACCCACAGTCTTTCAAGATAGTTCACAATTACTGACCTTTATCAGGCTTGGAGAGTGGCCAGGCTGATCTCTTTCAGATGCCGCAATACTTGGCAAGAATGCAGGCATGAACTAATTGTCTCCTGCAAACTCCACTCCCCCTTTTGCTCCTCCTTTATTCCCTATGGGAAGAGCCATTCACCATCCACCTGTGGCTTTACTCCCAAGTCGACCCTTGTTTTTAGCTGTTCCCTTTGTCTGGTAACTGCACATGCGCACACCGGGAATAGGTTCCAGCTGTTCGTCTGCCTCACTGATGTCTGACTCTGAAGGCAGCTGATAACAGGCATATGGCTCCGGCCCCCTCTTTGCCTCCGACACAGAGCCCTCTTCAGTGCCTTCCCCAGACTCCAGGACTGGCCCATGTTCCTCCCCAACCTCCTCACTGTCCGAATCTGCTGCCAGCTCTGCTGGCCACTGGCGGTCCACAACAGGAGCACTGTGAATTATAGTGAGAGATTATGCTGCCTATGTCCTATAAGTATAAATGTGTGATTTGGGCCTTATGCCTGCCAAATAACTGCTACGTTATACACGCACATATACACACACTTGCATCATCGCATATCAGGTGTCTAGCAACCAGCTCATCTTTAGAGACAGTGCAGTTTCTAGCCTTTTCAGCCAGTTTCTGGCCAACCCCCCCCAAAAAAAATACTCCACCCCCAAAAAATGAATGGCTTCACTTAAAGACTTCTGGATTCACTTAACACCCCACCACCACCACATGGATGTTTCAATTTACAACCGTCTTGGCTTAACAATAGAAATCGCAGACTCTTACTAAGGTCATAAAGCCAGGGACCACCCTGTCTCCCGAAAATAAGACCTCCTCGGATAATAAGCCCAATTGGGCTCTTGTGTGCATGCACTACAAGAAGCCCTCCCCCAAAAATAAGCCCTCCCCGAAAATATTGCAACACAGCAGCAGCCATGAGGGGACCACGCTCGCCACCTCCTGCACCTCAAAAATAATAAGACCACGAAAATGAGGCCAAGTCTTTATTTCAGGGGTCAAAAGAAATTAAGACACTGTCTTATTTTCAGGGAAACACGGTAATATAATTCAGCTACGTTTTATTCTTTTCCCCACGGTAAATCTGACTTTCCTTTCTTGCAGGCAATATATTGCTGAACATTTTGCTGCCTCCCCAGATGCCATGCTCGAGAACGGGGAAAAACAACGTTCTCATTATTTGTGTCCCTAACCCCCCCATCGATGAGAAGAATGCCACAGTCCCTCTGCCAATATTGATAAGGGTGAAGACAAGTGAAGACGCAGACGAGTTGCACAAAATTTTGCTGGAGAATAAAGAGGAGGTCTGAGACTTGGCGTTTCCCAGCCTCAGGTGGAAATGTCACCAAACCGCTGCTGCTCTTTCCCCCCTCTTGACTTTTTAGTAGTAACTTTTTAACTCATTGCTCTCATATTTTAAGGACTGTCTTAGAAATTCTGAAGGGTTTGAATGAGGGAAAGAAAATAGAAAGTTGGCCGATGAAACTTGTAACCTTAGCATGGATCTTTTCTCCCCTTCTGATTCGAAATATCTACTGTGCAAACCATCTGTCAATAAAACTTGCGTACGAAATGCACACCCCAAAAAATCTTTATTGATTGTACGTGAAAAGTAAAGTTGCTAAAAGCCGCCTAATTAGTACATATTCATCTAGAAAACAGTGTAGCAAGAAATTAGGTGGCTGAGTGGGGGAAAAAATAAGATAGGCAAATCATATTTTCTGGCTGGATTTGAAGTCTTTTCCTGTTAGGGAAATTCTCTTTACAGTTTATGTTCTGTTAAAAGCTTTGTTTTTAAGTAACAACTGTTGGAGAACGTTGATTACAGGAGGTCCAGGAGGAACATTATCTGGAGAACAATTCTGAAATAATCGTCATTTCTTGATACTTAACCGCAAGATTCACAGCACTATCTCCAGAGAAGAAGGATGGCATCAAGAGGCTTGAGGCAAATCCTTAAAAGCCTTCATTCATCTTAATTCTAATTAGATCCCATTGATGGAAAAGTTTGCTGGAATTGATTCTTCCTTCTTTGTGTTCTTTAGCTCTTCCCAATCTGTGTTTTCCATAAATTGAATTTACAGCTGCCTATCTTCTTGTTATCGGGTGGCTCAATGGCTAAGACACTAAGTGTAATGGTTCCTCTCCTAATTTAAGAAAGTAAAGGCTCTTGAAACGGATTATTTCAAAAGGAACCTTTAATCAAGCAGTATGGAAACCATTAGAGGCAAAGCAGCATCTGAAACCCTTTAGGCAATGCAAGTGGGATTAAACTGATAATGACGTCTCCCCTTTGTCCGAATGCAGATTCTGACCAATACACAAGTGTGGAGATGTTCCTTAACTCTTCTGCCCTGAGAGTCGAATAAAACACACTTTCCCATGGCTATCTCTAGTTAGACATTAAAGTAAGATATGATGGCCATCATAAACATCCCTCCAGAGGTGCTGGGACTTCCAGTCTTTCAGTGACAGGAAACCAGTTGTAAAAGTAGTAAAACTCAGTTGTTACAGGTAGAGCTAGTGATTTAACTCCGAGGGCCCCCTCCTCCCAATTGAATGGCAGTATCACTTTTAGGGATCTGACACTGAGCTTGTCGATCAGAAAAGTTGGCACTTCAGCGGTTCAAATCCCTAGTGCTGTGTAACAGAGCGAGCTCCCCTTGTCCCAGCTTCTGCCAACCTAGCAGTTTGAAAGCATGTAAAAATGCAAGTAGAAAAATAGGAACCACCTTTGGTGGGAAGGTAACAACGTTCCATGCGCCCTCGGCGTTGAGTCATGCCGGCCACACGACCATGGAGATGTCTTCGGACAGTGCTGGCTCTTCTGCTTAGAAAGGGAGATGAGCACCGCCCCCTAGAGTCGGGAATGACTAGCCCACAGGTGCAGGGGAACCTTTACCTTTTTATCCTCTTGTTAAGTTGGGAAATGGTGACGTGTCATAGAATCTAAGCGCAGTTCATTTCGACTTAGCAACAGTTCATTTAGGGACCGTTCAAATACAGAACGGCACTGAAAAAAAGTGACTTATGACCATTTTTCACACTTGGGACCTTTGTAGCATCCTCAAGGTCATGATCAAAATTTGGACCCTTGGCAATTGACTCATACTGACCCTGTTGCAGTACGCCAAAGGTCATGGGATCCCCTTTAACGACTTTCTGACAAGCAAAGTCAATGAGGAAGGGTGATTCACTTAACAACCATGGCTCTAAACAACTGCAGCGATTTACTTTAACAACTGCCAAGCAAGATCGTAAAATGGGGGGGGCACTCTTGACAAATGTCTCACTTAGCAAGGAAATTTTGGGCTCTAATTGTGATCGTAAATCAAGGACTACCTGTATCCTCTTAATCCCTGTACTTCGGCCCACAAATTGTGTAGCTGAGCGTGGTTGCTTAAATATTTTTTTATTGGAAACAGAATTGTTATACAAAAAAATGATCGTAGTGAATCCCCCCAAATCAGAACTGGTCTATTGTAAAAGAAGAATTATCCATGCCTTTTTTACTAGATGGAAGGTCTGGATACTTTTAAAGGAATGGGTGAAATTACCATATTTTTTGGAGTATAAGACTCACTTTTTCTTCCGGAGAGAAAAAATGCGGAGGCCGAAAATGGGGCGTGCAATAAGCAATGGCAATCCCTGCAGCCTGAAACAGCTGATTGTCAGGAAACTTACAATGAGCTGTTTGTACTAATCAGGCTGTGCTGAAACTGAACGTGACCCGTCAAAACCGCGGTCCACAAAAGCGCGATCGACGAAAGCACGCATTTGACATCACAGCGCGCCGAAAAAAATTAAAAATTGAAATAAAAATAAAATTAAAGCAAGCCGATTCACATAAAGGTAAGGGTTAGGGTTAGGGTTAGGGTTAGGTTAAGGGTTAGGGTTAGGTTTAGAGCGTTAGTGTTACGTTTAGCGTTAGGTTAAGGGTTAGTGTTAGGTTTAGTGTTAGGTTAACGGTTAGGGTTAGGTTAAGGGTTAGGTTTAGGGTTAGGTTTGGGGGGGTTAGGGTAAGGTTTTCGCTTTATTTTTACATTTTTCGATCACAGCGCGATGTTTTCGTCGCGCTGTGATGACGTCAAATGCGCGCTTTCGTCGACCGCGATTTTGTCGTCCGCGGTTTTGTGGTGGAACCGAAACTGAAATGGGCTGTTTGCTGCAAGGAGGCAAACTGCTGGGAGGTGGAGACAGATTTTTTTTTTCTTGTTTTCGTCCCCAAAAGCTACGTGCGTCTTATATTTCGGAGTGTCTTATACTCCGAAAAATATGGTATTTAAGAAAGGGCCATTCTAAATTATAGCGAGAGATTATGCTGCACAAGCCCCATAGATATGTGAAATTTTGGGCCTTATGCCTTTCAAATAATTACTGGGTTAATTTGTTAATATCAAAGTGGGTGAGATATCACAAATGCTTCTGCACGTATTAATATTCTGGAAATATTTATATTGGATGGCCAAGTGTGTCAGTATTTTGGAAAGTGTCTTAAATATCCTCATTTTTTTTTCTTTTTACTCCGTTTTGAATCCTGTACAAGCAAATTGCCTGCTTCTTCTGATTAGCAGACAACTTTAATATCTGCATATTTTGAACAGAAATTTTATTTGGAATGTGTGGAATTTTATTTAGAGGAATGTGTGTTTGTAGGTATGCATTTGGCAGATTGCAAAGCAAAGCGTGTGTATAAAATGACCCATGTATTAGAGAAACTGACATTTCAAACAGAAAATAACAATTGTGCTTGACATTTTGGAGAGCTGCTTAAAATTGCTGAAAGTACGCTCTTGGGCAAGACAAGTCAGTTGATTGCTGGAAAAGGTATAAAAATTAAATGAATAAAGCAGATAATATACTAGGAAAATTTCCCAAAGGACAAGTAGAACGAGGTGAGGAAACCCAGACAAATATGTCAGCTACTTTTGAAAATCTGAAGCTCCAAACACAAGTTTAACTCTTTAAAAATGTCACAAAAGATGGGCATCATAAAGGTAGAAAAAGGGCATTTTAATGTCAAGGAGCTTTTGATTTTAACTGTCAAGCCCAATTTAGGGCTTATGCTTCATTTTCTGTGTTTCCTGTCCCCAGATGATAATGTTTTTCATTGGCTGACATTGAGTGGCGCAGAGTAAGGTACACTCAGGGCTGGGGAAAAGGCTAGGAAATGCGAGAGTGTTATTGTAATGCCTACCTGCATGATTTCTGTCTGCTTACGTTTCAATATGGTTTTAATGAAACACATTTTAGTGGAGGGTCTTGCCCATTGCTAGAAATTAAGTTCCGGTAAAAGTAGTTCTGCACCGTTTTGATGCTGACCATCCAAAAGTAAAGTAGAATGAATGCTTCCTCCATATTTGGGCATACCAGGGGTTGTGATACAATATATACCTATTTCCCTGGCTTAGCTGATAAAGGAGGAGAGCCTGTGGCCTAGTGGCTAATATAACTGCCTAATATGTAATACAGACCAGGTTCGAATCCCAGTAAGGGCATGGCTAGCTGATGAGAGCTAAATAGCTTGAAATAGATCTATACTAGTCTCCCTTTATTTATCAGCACAAATGCAACATTAAATTTTATATATAGCATTTATTTGTGCTGATAAATAAAGGGTCTCTTGTGACGAGCCGATAGAGAATGGAAGCAGTAAGCTTCCTCCCATATTGGCATACCAGGGGTTGTGACACTAATTACATATGTATATGTATATATATACACACACAGATACATACATATATATACATACATACATATGTTATATTTATGCTGATAAATAAATAAAGAGCTAAATAGCTTGAAATAGATCTATACTAGTCTCCCTTTATTTATTTATCAGCATAAATATAACAAATGTAACAAAAAGGCAACAGTAAAAAATATTGGGTTTCTGTCTGGATGGTCTCTTGTGACGAGCCGAAGACAGAGAGTGGAAGTGTGACCTTCCTCCCATATTTGGGCATACCAGGGGTTGTGACTTTAAATATATACCTCTCACCCTGGCTGGCTGATAAGGAGTCGAGCTCTGTAGCTCAATGGTTAACACATCTGCCTAAGAGGCAATAGAGCACAGGTTCGATTCCCAGCATGGGCATGGCTAGTTGATGAGAGCTAAATAGCTTGAAATAGATCTATACTAGTCTCCCTTTATTCATTTATCAGCATAAATATAACAAATGTAACAAAAAGGCAACAGTAAAAAATATTGGGTTTCTGTCTGGATGGTCTCTTGTGACGAGCCGAAGGACAGAGAATGGAAGTGTGACCTTCCTCCCATATTTGGGCATACCAGGGGTTGTGACTTTAAATATATACATACATATATATACACACACACACACATATATATATACACACATACATACTAGTTAGTTATACTGGCTTGTTTTACCGAGTGTGTGTGACAATTACCTTGCTTTGTTCCTTGGGAAACTGTTCCATTGAAAGAGCCTGGGATCTGTGCAGAAATTGTTATTCCTGCACCTTGTGGAGCATTTTGCTTTAACAGATTAACAGAGTTGGAATGGGCCTTGTAGGTCATCTAGTCCAGCCCCACCACCCAAGCATCATTTCTGACAGACTGCAGTGCAGTCTCTTCTTGAAAGCCTCCAGCGATGAAGCTCCTACAACTTCTGAAGGCAACTTTTGTTCCATGGGTTGATTGTTCTCACTGTCACAAAATTTCTCCTTATTTCTAGGTTGAATCTCTCCTTGGTCAGTTTCCATTCATTATTCCTTTTCTGGCCGAGTGCTTTGGAAAATAGCTTGACCCCCCCCCACTCCTCTCTGGTAGCCCCTCAAATATTGAAACACTGCTGTCATGTCTCCCCTGGTCCTTCTCTTCACTAGACAAGCCATGCCCAGTTCCTGTAACAGTTCATTGTATGTTTTAGCCTCCAGTCCCCTAATCATCTTGGCTGCTCTTCACACCCTTTCTAGAGTCTCAACATCTTTTTTATAGTGTGGTGACCAAAACTGGGTGAAGTATTCTAGGTGTGGTCTTACTAATGCTTTATAGAGTGGTGTTAGTATTTCATTTGATCTTGATTGTGTCCTTCTGTTAATGCAATCTTTTTTGGCTGCCACCACACACTTCTGGCTCATATTTAACTGGTTCTCCACTAAGACTCCAAGATCCCTTTCACAGTCATTGCTATTAAGCCTGGTTTTACCCAGTCTGCTGCTCTTGAAAACATCAGATCTTTGTGTTGTGTGTTTCAAGCAGCTGATGTCAATTGTGTGGGGTGCATTATACCAGTTTCTGCAAAAGTTCAAGCACTCTTCCCCATTCCCACAACTAATTTATATATTCAAGCTCTCTTGTCATTTTCTAAAATAGAAGAATTAACTTTGGGATTAATCCATTCCTTGGAATGATTGAAATTATAGCAGGAATTCCTAGAGGGGAAAAGGCACACGTGTAAACTCTAAACTTCTGGTCTGGATTGTGTTTGTTTCTTTCTGCTAAGAACAGAGCTTTTTGCGATAATTTTGCAGAATCTCTTAAGAATTTGTTTTAAACTATTAATGTGGTCCCCCTCCTTTTTTTTTGATGCAGTAACAATAGTACTTAGATTTATATAACGCTTTACAATGCTTTACAGCCCCTAAGAGGTTCGTGGCACGACATAACCGCGAACGTCAAAAGCGCGCCGACAACACCGCGGCGCTAAAACCGCGATGTCAAAAGCGCGCCGACAACAGCGCGCCGACAGAAGTGCGATTTAACTTAAGGTAAGGTTTAGAGTTAGGTTTAGGGTTAGGTTTAGGGTAGGTTTAGCGTTAGGGTTAGGGTTATTTTTAGGGTTATGTTACAGCGCGCTCCTGTTGGCGCGCTGTTGTCGCGCGGTTTTGACAGTGTGGTTTTGTCACCGCGCTTTAGTGACACGCGCTTTAGTCTACCGCGGTTTTGTGGTGGAACCAAGAGGTTTACAGAATCAGCATATTATCCCCAACAATCTGGGTCCTCATTTTATCCACCTCAGAAGGACGGAAGGCTGAGTCAACCTTGAGCCTTGTGAGATTTGAACTGCCAAATTGCAGGCAGCCAGCAGTCAACAGTAGTAGCCTGCAGTACTGCATTCTAACCACTGGGCTCGTAATGTTCCTTTAAACAAGTCAGTAAAAATCTTTACCCAAGTGAGCCTATTTGATGAAGGGATGTTGTCTTAGTTTGCAGCAAAATCACTTAAATTGGATCAGTGATCGATTTTCTTCTTGTAGGGTTAAATAATTAGCATTTCTCTGAACTCACAAAAACCGTTCTTGGGTCATAGCAAAAGTAAATTCGGAGCAACTTAACTCCCGACTTCGTCTTTTCTCCAAATAGCAAATGGGGTAGATAAGATTCCACTGATACGATGAACCTGCTTCAGTGCTGTTATCATTTTAACTGTCTTCCCTACTCCGGTATCCACTGTGTAATGTTAGGACTACAATTCCTATCATTGGTCTTACATTTTTGAGTGTAAAGTCTCAGTAACTGGCAGTTGAATAAAAGGTTTGTGATGAGAACCAGTTTAGTATAGTGATTATGGTACTGAATTAAAAACCAAAAGACCGGAGTTCAAGTCCTGCCTTAGGCATGAAAACTGGCTGGGTGATTTATTTTCCCAGCCTAGCCCACTTCATGGGATTGTTGCGATGGAGAAAATAGGAATCTCACAACATAAAGGTGGGGCTTAAATGCAACAAATAACTAGTCAAATGATCCAACTCCACTAGGTTAAATGATGACATTTATTGTTATGAAAAATTCAGAAAATTTAAATGCTGCCACTGGCAGTGAGATCATATCTTCTCCCCTTTTAAGTTTTACACGACTTAATTCCAAGAAAGTGGGAAGTAGGCATTATGCTGAAATCAAAACCACATATATATATATATATATATATACATTGCCAGCTTTAAAAAGGTACACAAGAATGAATGTTCATCTGTTTAATAAAAAGGAACAACGAACACACAATGAGTTTTCCAAACGCTTTGGACGACGTCTCCAAAAGGAGAATTCTTAAGGAGCTGCAGTTTACCTTGATGAGAAATGTTTCGGCTTGCCTCCTGGAGGCGTGGAAGCCAAATGCCGCCTTGTTGTAGGACTTCACATCATTCAAATAATGACTTGTACTACTCAGGTGGCCCTGAGGATACAGATAAGCCTCCAAGGGGCCTCAGTGACTCTCTAAAAGGGATGCAAATGACCAGTTGTCTGCAAGGAATATAAATCCTTCCGTTCCCCACCATCCAGTCAGAGCTAAAGAAGCTTCTTGGATGAGAAGTGAAATGTCTTCAGAGAAAAGAAAAAGACAAAAAAGTCCATTTGCCGCCTGAAAAAGCACCTTTGGGTCGATCATTCAAATAACTCTCGGGTCCTTAAGTGAACTTTTAAGATCGGGGGGGAAAGGAGACCACCCATGGCTTCCCACACAGCAGCTTTCAAAGAGGCTTTTCCTTAAACAATGGAAGCAAAATCTATCTTTGAAGCTTTGCCCTCTCCCACTTCTAAGCCTTCTGGAACTTATCTCCATAAGGCCATGATGGAGAACTTATGGAACGTGTGCCATAGATGGCACCCAGAGCCCTCTGCGGGCATGCCAGCCAACACCCCAGCACAGGTCCACCATACATCCGTCCACGCCTCCCACCGGCCAGCGGGTCCTCGGGTCTCTGACACGCATGCATGGGGGGTGGGACACATGCGGGGACGTACGCGTGCATGCGCAGGTGGGGTAGGGCACATGCGCGGGGGTGTTTGCATTGCATTTTGGGGCCTCACGTAGCCCTCCTGTGCCCCGTTTTGGCTTTCAGGTTGGTGCAGGCGGCTTTCCAGGCCCAAAACAGGATGTGAGGGGGATGCATATGCCCCACCCCCACCCCATTTTGGTGCAGGTGGCCTTCCAGGCTCAAAATGGGGTGTGTGGGAGCATGCGCACCCCCCTGCGTCCTGTTTTGGGCCTGGAAAGCCTTCTGCACCAAGCTGGAAGCCCAAAATGGGGGGGGGCTGGGCGCATGGAAGGGCGGCGGAGCACGGGGGTCACGTGTGCATGCATGGGGGTGCACATACATGCACGGGGGGAACATAGGGGGATAGTGTGCACATTGCATTATGGGTGTAAGCGGGCACTTTCAACACCCAGTGACAAAAAGGTTAGCCATCATTGCCATAAGGCAGTGGTTCCCAAACTTGGCACCTTTAAGACTTGTGGACTTCAATTCCCAGAATTGGAACTCTGCTGGCTGGAGAATTCTGGGAGTTGAAGTCCACAAGTCTTAAAGTTGCCAAGTTTGGGAACCACTGCCATAAGGTATTGGTAACTCATTTGCTCTCAGGTGCTGTTTTCTATTGCAAGTTCTAATGCCGCATCGTTTTTTTCACATCCTATAATTCTGGTCTCCTCCATCTCGGATTCAAAGGTCTCCATGCATTTTTATCTGGGCATCTCTCAACTCGGGAGGAACACAACCAGCTTCGCCTTCTGTTCCGAACCCTGTAAGAGGAGGCGGTAGTCTACCATTTTTTTTAATCAAAGCAAAAACGGGCTGAACGTTGTGCCAGCGTTTTGAGAGTGAAGCCTTGCCTTTGGCAACAGGTATTGTGGCACTAGCCCAACCTTCAGGCAGGGATAAGTCCTATATTATGTAGTTTTAACTTTGACTTTTAGCAGCTCAATATTTTTCAACCTTGGGGACTTTTAAGAGGGGTGGATTTCAACTCTCAGAATCCGCCAACAAGCTGTGCAGTTGAAATCCACCCCTCTTAGTTCCCGAAGTTGAAAAATACTGGGCTACGGATTCAAAGTCAAAGGTACAGAACCCTTGGGTTACCCAAATGCTTCTAGTCATCCATTAACCAATGGTTCAATTAACCTTACATTCCAAACATTAAGAGAACTACGAAGGCTGAGTTGATAACAATACTTTGTGGTAAATTATGGGTAGTATTTCAGACTCGGTGTGTGTTTCCTAAATACCAAGGAGGTTTTGTTTTTGTTGTTTTGTTTTTGGGGTGGCCAAAAAACAAAACAAACCCCAAGATTGTGACTAGGTTCATGGTTGAATTATCCCTTTCGTAACGGCATCACACAAACCGCAAATCCTGCCAAATGCTATTGTCCGATTAATACAAAAAGTAAATGAAACAGTGATTTATATACTGCCGTAGGCTTTTCCATTGCATATCTGTTGGGCAGAATTATGCTTTAGCATTTAGTGTCCGTGGTTTACACAACTGTTCTGACTGAGGCTTCCCAAGAGCATGAAGCAAATTCCTTGTCCCAACAAAAACCTTTTATTAATTTACTGTGAATTCTGCTCATTCACATCCAGCAAAGTCTTTCCAGGGAGGATTTACAGTCACAGACCTTATCTGGCTTGGAGATTTGACAGGCCGTTATCTGCAAAACTTGGCAAGGAATCTCGGAAAGTCACAGCGAACTAATTGCCTCCTGCAAACTCCACTCCCCTTTCGCTCCTCTTTTATTTCCTCTGGGAGGGGCCATTCATCGTCCACCTGTGGCCTTACTCCCAAGTGAACCCCTGTTCTTTAGCTGTTCCCTTCCTGTGGCAACTCTGCACATGCGCACACTGGGAACGTATCCATCCCCATAGTTTGAGGACCGCTGATTCAGTGCAATATAAAAAATGCAAATAATTTTTCTGTGGACCACCCAAATTTTCTCATGGACCACCAGTGTTTCAAGGAGCACCAGTGGGTGACCACTGCTCGAGACCACCACACTCATTAAACCCTGAAGGCAACACTGCCCGACAGGTACCGCTTCTTGGCCAAGTCTCGCTGGTAGCCTCTATGCAGAAGCGAGAGCTTTAGAGGCCTTGAGTGATCCTTATTTACACCAGTGGTAGTCAACCTGGTCCCTACCGCCCACTAGTGGGTGTTCCAGCTTTCATGGTAGGAGGTAGGGGTTTTGTCGAGGTGGTGCAGTGGTTAAATGCAGCACTGCAGGCTACTTCAGCTGACTGCAGTTCTGCAGTTCGGCTGTTCAAATCTCACCAGCTCAGGGTTGACTCAGCCTTCCATCCTTCCGAGGTGGGTAAAATGAGGACCCGGATTGTTGTTGGGGGCAATATGCTGACTCTGTAAACCGCTTAGAGAGGGCTGAAAGCCCTATGAAGCGGTATATAAGTCTAACTGCTATTGCTATTGCTATTGTCCGATACTGAAGCACTTTCCTTTTTTTTAATTTGACTTTTTAAAAAAAAAATTCATAGCATTATTTAAAAATTTGCATTAGGTTTTCCATAAAATCACCATTACTGTGGAACCGGTGGGCGGTTAGAAAATTTTACTACTAACAGAGATACAAAAGTGGGCGGTAGGTATAAAAAGGTTGACTACCCCTGATTTACGCGATCCTATTTCTGACCCTCTCCGCCAGCAAAATAATGTTCAGCTTTCCACTAGCTTGCAACAACTCCAAACAAAATCAAACTCCATCGGTGTTTAGTCAGGCTTACAACCAGCGAACTTACCCAGGGGTGTTTTTCCCTTCGTCACACCCTTCCTGTCTGCCCAGCAATTTGTTCAGCTAGGCTTCTTGAAGGGACGCGTTCCTACAAAGAGCAACTGGTGCAAATGGAATGAGCTTTAGGCCTGAAATGCAGTGGGAAGACAGTTTATCTCTATTAAAGCTAACTTCAGACCTGGTTCCCATCACCTGTTTAATAAGGAGTATCTGTTAAGACCATAAAATAGAGTCAATAGGTAGATTTAGCAAGCCCTAACTTGCATGAGGTTGAATTAACTCTCCCAAGTCAATGGTGTTGCAGGCCTCACAAAACCACATCAATTGTTCCCTTCTTCTAGCTTCTAGATAAATTGTTCCCTTCTAGCTAAACCACAAAGTTAAAGAGCTAAGAACAAGGAGTGGCTTTAAAGCCCAAGTCTTTTCCCCCAGGAATATACCTGCAGTGAACAAGCCACGCCCATTTGCCCAGCCAATGGGTAAGCGGCAGCTGAATTCAAATCGTGCTGAGAAGACATCTAGATTAGGATTCTCCAACCTTGGTTGCTTTAAGACTTGTGGACTTCAACTCCCACAATGCCTCAGCCAGCCATGCATGGCCGGCTGAGGAATTCTGGGAGTTGAAGTCCACAAGTCTTAAAAGTTACCAAGGATGGTGAACCCTGATCTAGAAATCAGCTTTCTTTGAGGTGATTTGCTGGTTGGGGATTCTGTAATCTCCCAAGGAGGATTTGTTTTCATCCAAAGGGAGATTTTGGATTAGGGCAGGTCTATAATTAATAAAGAAATTGGACTAGATTAGTAGCAAAGAGGCTATAAAGGGATATATCACATTATGGTCAAGATGTGATAAGCCGGAATTGGTGTAGGATAAAAAAGAGGGCATCCATGAAACATATTAAAAAAAGCGTGGAAGTTGGGTCATGTAATCCCGGCTGCCATCTTTAATGTTGCACTTATACCCCTCCTCCCGTGCATACACACACTGGGCAACCCTCACCCTAATCCTTGTGTGGTTCATTTTGAGTTCTTTTTAAAGGCGTGCACACACATTCATATCAGAGGTGGTATTCAATAGGTTCTGACCAGTTGTGGAGAACCGGTAGTGGAAATTTTGAATAGTTCAGAGAACTAGCAAATATCACCTCTGGCTGGCCCCGCCCCATCTGTTCTGTGCCTCCCGAGTCCCAGCTGATCGGGAGGGAATGGGAATTTTGCAGTAACCTTCCCCTTTGCAGTAGGGAGGGAATGGAGATTTTATAGTATCCTCCTCCTACCACGCCCACCAAGCCACGCCCACAAGCCACGACACACCCAAGCCACACCCACAGAACCGGTAGTAAAAAAAATTTGAATCCCACCACTGGTTCATATGTAAACAGGCTGAACTTCATCTTGTAAACACGCACCCAAAAAACTGTATTATACATTTAAAATAAAAGTGCAAATCCGCCAAAGATGAGGAAGCAGGACGCCTGATATCTCCACCAAATGCTTCTCCTTTTAAACAATTAAATGAGAATCCGTTTTAAAAAATCATCATCATCATCATCAGTGCATGTGTTTTCAGGAAAGTAGTGAAACGCCCTCTTTGATTCAACTATGCTTTTATACATCTTCAGACACGCGTACAATAGAATTGAGTGACGATCCCAAACCCACAACGATGGACTCTGAGCTTCCTCTAGAATTTTGCTGCCTCCCCTCCTCCCCAATCCTAGAAAAACATTGGGGAGAGCGTTAAATTTAAGAATGAGTCTTCCGTTTACTGAGAAATCACAGCAACACACACACACAGACACACACACACACACCCGTTTGAGGGGAATCGTTTTGAGCGGATGGGATAGTCAAAAAGATTTTGAGGAGTTTTCCTTAGATTTATTTTAATTTCCCAATTGGTCCAGGCTGAGGTTCCTCTGTAATTTCCTTCCTGACCTCCAGTTAGCGCGTGTTCCTCCTCCTTCCTCAAAATCAGAGGCCGCCATATAGTGGAAGACCGACTGGAGGCAAAAATGGACATTTTCCTACAATCTCAACCCTTAAGACTTTTTTTGGCTGGAGTTTTTTTTTGTTGTTGGCTGATCTTTAGTAGGCGAAGATGACGTCTCAGAACCCATCCGTGCTACGAGGCTTTGAAAATATATCCCTTTGAGAGAAGGAGAGAAACCTGGCCATCGGATTCCCCCGCTACGCTCCTCCATGAACATCTAACACCCTCCTCCCCCCACCTTTAACTTCCCCGCGGATGTTATGCTACGTCGCGATCCTATCTGATGAAAGCATCTACAGGAGAGGATTTGCTTTCTTATGCACATGGAAAAGACCAATGTTCATTGATTCACCCAGTATGAAATCCGATTCAAGGTATATAAAGATGAATGCTTTTTGTACAGGTTGGTTTCCAATTAGGAAAGGAAATGCTATCCATCAAGCATCGCCGTCGTCGTTGCCGTTGTTTTTATACGCAGCCCCTACTTCTGAGATGGTGGCGGGTTAATTTTGTTTCCCCTTGTTTCCTTTTTTTATTATTATTATTATTATTTTCGGGGAGGGTTTTTTTTTGCTTTAGAAATCTTCTACCAGTTTTGTCTATAAAGAAATACGAGCCAGTTCCGGTTCTCTTAAAGGGGAGGAAAGAGCAAAAGAGGCACTTCTTGATTGGCTGGTTATTCCTAGAGATCCCTTTTTTTGTTTTCAAAGTTATGTTCCTGACACAAGTGGTGACCATGTGACAGAAGACAGCAAGAGATAAGTTTTTTTGTTTTTGTTTTTAGGCACTTGGCTGCGAGTTTTCCAAGGCAGCACCCGGCTCTTGGCTAGGACATCAGAATCGGTTTCTGTCGCACCTCCAGAATATCTGAGCAAAAAAAAAAAAATGGATGAGAGAGAGTTAAATGGGGAGTGTTCTGACCTAGGTTTCCCCCAAACCACGAAGCAGACTCCTTGTCCCGACAAAAAACCCTTTTATTAATTGACTGTGAATTCTGCTCATTCGCATCCAGCAAAGTCTTTCAAGGGAGGATTAACAGTCACAGACCTTATCTGTCTTGTACAGCTGCCAGGCTGATATCTGCAGAACTTGGCAAGGAGTCATGGAGAGACAAACCAATTAAGCGGACTAATTGTCTCCTGCAAACTCCCCTCCCCTTTCGCTCTTCTTTTATTTCCTCTGGGAGGCGGGGGTGAAATTCAGCAGGTTTTGACAGGAGAACCGGTAGCGGAAATTTTGAGTAGTTCAGAGAACCGGCAAATACACCCTCTGGCTGGCCCCAGAGTGGGGTGGGAATGGAGATTTTGCAGTATTCTTCCCTTGCCACGCCCACAAAGCCATGGCCACAGAACCGGTAGTAAAAAAATTTGAATTTCACCACTGCTGGGAGGGGCCATTCATCATCCACCTGTGGCCTTACTCCCAAGTCAACCTCTGTTCTTTAGCTGTTCCCTGCGTCTGGCAACTCTGTGCATGCACACACTGGGAACAGGCTCCAGCTGTTCGTCTGCCTCAGTGATGTCTGACTCTGAAGGCAGCTGGTAACTGGCATACGGCTGTGGCCCCATCTCTGCCTCAGACACAGAGCCCTCATCAGAGCCTTCCCCAGACTCCAGGACTGGCCCATGTTCCTCCCCATCTGTCCAAATCTACTGCCAGCTCTGCTGGCCGTTGGTGGACCACAACGGGGAGGTTCCAAATTGATCTCTTCTACTACCTAGAAATAACCTGTATATGGATATGTGACTTCATTTATTTGCAGAGGCGTGGAGACCATTAATGAGGCCTTTATGAGCAACACTGTGGTGGAATGTAGTCTGGATTCACAGAAGGGAGGGGCTGTCTCTCTGAGAGCAAAGAGACAGTAGAGCTTGGAATGTATAGAAGAGGACAAGGCCCCTTAGAGTGTTTCTATAGTTATTGCAGATAGTTGCTTTAGTCTGGCAAGATTCTGTCTGTAGACAAACAACGATAAAGAATATCTCTCATAAATTATCCACACGTTGTTCTTGGCTTTTGGGGGGCCTGACAAAAGATTTGAAATGTGGAGATTATACTTCTGAAATACCTTATTAAAAAGAGGTAAAATGGAACGTTTAACTTCCAAATTGGAAACATCTAGTATTGTGTCAAGGCTAAGTGAATTATTCTTTTAAGTCCCCTTTAATATTTGATCTGCATCTAATTGTTTATCTTGATTTCAACTAATCCAGGGCAATCTGTACAACACTCTAAAAATCTGGTTGTGCAGCTGCCTTTTCACATCTTTTTTTACTTACACATTAGCCCTGATTTGGATCTGGGCCACAACCAGATTGTCAGTCCAACAAGGCAGATCAGGTTAAAAAAAAACAATGCCAAGTAGGTCCAGATTATTTTTATTATAATAGCTATAATAATAGAATCTTTCTAGTCTTCTGCTCCCCTTTACTTTCATGTCAACTAAGGAGGGGGTTGTCTGAAACATTTTCTCAAGTTACTTTCTTGGCCTGGGCTCAGGTCCATCTTATTTGGCCCCTGATAACTGCTCTTCTCCTGTCCTTCAGAATCCCGTTACACCGGCACATCGGCAGAATTTCATTCTTCTGCAGCTTCCCTCCTAAAATTTCCTCATCTTCCGAGCCTTCTTCATTCCCCACCCAAGTCCCCACTGCTCTTTTATTCCATGGCATTGCCATGTGGACGCAAGATAATAGGAGTGCAGCATGGGCCCATGATTCTCTATCCGAGATGAGGAATGGGTTGCTAGGACTTCAGAAAGCCCATTGGGAATCCTTGTTAAGACACGGTTTTCTGGAAATATCTGAAGGTGTTCCCAACAGCGTTTCTGACTCGTAGGAAGACCAAGTTGTGCAGGCACACACATTTGTAGAAACATGCTAATATCTGAAGGTGAAAGATGTCAGGTGAAAGAGCAATGGGTACCAGGGATTGGATTTTCTCAATGTCCACATGGACATTGCAGAATTTGCAGAAAATTTAAGAATCTGCATTGAGATTTGGAAGAGAGGGAGGAAGGAAGGAGGGAGGAGGGAGGGAAGAAATGGGCCAGGGGAAGGAAAGGGAGGAAGGAGGCGGAGAGGAGGAAGGGTGGAAAGAGGAGGAGGGAGGGAAGGAAGGAATGAGGGAAGGGGAGGAGGGAGGCAGGGAAGGAAGAGAAGGAGGGAGAGAAGGGAAGGAAGGGAAGGAGAGAGGGAGGGAAGGAAAGAATGGGCCAGGGGAAGGGAGGAGGAAGGGTGGAAAGAGGAGGAGGGAAGGAATGAATGAGGGAAGGGGAGGAAGAAGGGAGGCAGGGAAGAAAGGAAGGAAAAGAAGGAGGGAGAGAAGGGAAGGAAAGAGGGAGGGAAGGAAAGAATGGGCCAGGGGACGGAAAGGGAGGAAGGGTGGAAAGAGAAGGAGGGAAGGGGAGGAAGGAGGGAGGGAGAGAGGGAAGGAGGGAGGGAGGGAAGGAGGGAAGAGAAAAAGGTAGAGAAGGGAAGGAAGGGGAGAGAGGGAGGGAAGGAAAGAATGGGCCAGGGGACGGAAAGGGAGGAAGGGTGGAAAGAGAAGGAGGGAAGGGGAGGAAGGAGGGAGGGAGAGAGGGAAGGAGGGAGGGAAGGAGAGAAGAGAAAAAGGTAGAGAAGGGAAGGAAGGGAAGGAGAGAGGGAGGGAAGAAAAAAATGGGCCAGAGGAAGGGAGGAGGAAGAGTGGAAAGAGAAGGAGGGGAGGAAGGAGGGAAGGGGAGGGAGGAAGGAGGGAGGGAGGGGAAGGAAAGAAGGAAAGGTGAAGAGATGGGGTTATCAAACCCATTGGTGGATAAGCAGAGGACAAGCCCCATTGTTCCACCCTCTTTATTCATGCCAGGAGATAACACACCTAAGGAATTTTAAGCAGGTAGCAACTGAAAAGCCGAGTAGCCTTACCAGTTAAAATCCGATGCAACGGCAGCGTGACGTAGGTTAAGTGTGCATAGAGGAGGAAGTTTTCATCCGTTCGGTTCAACTTCAGCCAAGAACCCACCAGGGAGCGTCCGGTTCCAGACAAGGACCGAGAACGTAGATTTGTTGCGTTATGCAAATCTGTCGAGAGAGAAGAGGACTTCAGGAAGGGAACCGACGCAAATGAATTGCCTTAAATCAGTGTTTCTCAACCTTGGCAACTTGAAGATGTCCAGACTTCAACTCCCAGAATTCCCCAGCCAGCATCCGCTGGCTGGGGAATTCTGGGAGTTGAAGTCCGGACATCTTCAAGTTGCCAAGGTTGAGAAACACTGCCTTAAATGAATCAAACCAGGTGGCCTGGTTAGCTCAGTGGGGCATCTGTGACCAGGAGCCACAGAGGCTCCCATATACCGGGCGTCACTGCGAAAGGCAAAGGGCAAATCCAGGCCCTTCAGTTCACTGTCTCATTTAACAGCAACTTGCTCCATTTACATGGAGGATGTTTGAAAGCAGACCCACCAGTATGTCCTTAGTTCAGTGATTCCCCTCCATTTTTCCTAACTGTCTTTCAGATCAAAGACATCGGCCTTGAATCCTTAGTAGGGGGAAGGGGGACTTGAACCCAGGATCTTTCACTGTAACTGCATTCAGTCTTCCACTGATTGTTCCTCCACCCACTTTAATCTGTTTTTTTATGGCAATAGAATAAAAGAAAAATATCGTATTTTTCAGAGTATAAGACGCACCAAGATTTTGAAGAGGGTTTTTTTTTTTAAAGGGTTTCGCACTCTGCAGACCTCCCAAACCCTCTGCACACCTCATTTTTTGTGAAAAATGGGGCATGCAGAGAGTTTGAGAGGCCTGCAAAGTGCTTCTGAGGGCTGGAGGGGGGGGGGCAAAAATGAGCAAAAAATGACCAAAAAGGGCATGCATAGCCTTTAGGAGGCTTGTAGAGTGCTCCTAGAGGCTGGGGTGGCAAAAACGACCACGTGGGGGCAGGCACACGTGGGGGATGCTCACGCATGTGTGTGGAGCGGGGGGTGCATACCCATGCAGGGCAAGGGTGGGTTCCTGCCAGTTCTAACCTCTTCTATAGAAGAGGTTCCACAAATCTACAGTGCCGTTTAGAACCGGTTCCAGCTCCCTCCCCCCGCCCGTCCGCACATCAAGATGAAGAGCGAGAGGAGGAATTCTGGGAGTTGAAGTCCACAAGTCTTAAAGCTGTCAAGTTTGAACATCCCTGGGTTGTTTTTTTTCCCTAAAGGGTTAGGGGTGCAAGGGTCTTCTAACTTGACAGCTTTAAGACTTGCACACTTCAATGCCAGAGTTCCTGAACCAACATGATTGAAGGAGGAATTCTGGGAGCTGAAGTCCACAAGTCTTAAAGCTGTCAAGTTTGAACACGCCTTGGGGGGGGGGGGTTCTAAAGGGTTAGGGGTGCAAGGGTCTTGTAACTTGACAGCTTTAAGACTTGCGTGCTTCAAATGCCAGAGTTTCTGAGCCAACATTTTGGTTGCTAAGCAAGAGCGTTGTTAAATGAGTTCCACCACATTTTACAAGTTGGCCACCCCCACTCAGTCACATGGCTGGCAAGCCACTCCCACTCAGTCACATGGCTGGCAAGCCACTCCCACCTGGTCACATGGCCGGCAAGCCACTCCCACTCAGTTACATGGCTGGCAAGCCACTCCCACCTGGTCACATGGCCGGCAAGCCACTCCCACAAAGCAGGCCACACCTACAGAAGAGGTTCTAAAAGATTTTGAAACCCATCACTGATGCAGGGGGGAGGGAGTGGGTTGCGCACATATTGCATGATGGGTGTGCACATGCATGGGCTTTTGCACACACACTCACCTATGGCACTCAGTGCTGAAAAGGTTAGCCATCACTGGGCTATAGGTCTTCTCAAAGAGGCAGGCAGAAGGTCAACTGAGAGATCTTGAGGGTATCTGCCAAACACTGAAGACTTTCTGAAGTTGCTATGAACTCTGCCTTTTTCAGACCCTGACATCCTCTATAGGAGTCCTCCCATGTTGAGCAGGTAGTGAGAGCAGCTAGCTAGCTACCTACAAACATCAGCCCATCACCAGCTATCTTAAGATTTCTCAATAGACATTAGCACCATTGATACTAAGGTTTGTATCTTTTAATAAATATGGAACAATACAATAATAAAATAGTATCATTGTGTACTAGTGTTAAAGTCATCTGAAGGGGTTGTTTTGGGGAAAGCTGACAAGACCAACTAAAAAAACAGGGTTGACTTAGGAGTCAAGCCACACCTTGGAGGTGATTGGCCTCTCCCATAAGAAACGAAAGGGGAGAAAATGGGGAGTGGGCTTTTGCAGGAAACAATTTGATCCTTCGGCTGTTTCAAGTTCTGTTTGTGACTATAAGAGACTCTGTGCCAAGTTTTGCCTTGTCCTGCGTTTGGAAACTAGTTATTTGTCAGCTCTGCTAGGAATATAATCTAACAGTTGGGTTGGCAATATATAAATCATGTAACAATGCTATACCTGTTTCTTTAAACCATACTGTAAAATATGATTGGTTGCTATTTTCCTCAATCGGCCATAAGAGGGAGCCAGAGTGACTCTGTTCGTTAGATGCTGGGCTGATCTGATCAGAGTGTTTTGGAAGCTGGCTGTTAGAAAGTGCCGTGAGCTATTGTAAGTTTTGCAACTGCTAGCAAACTTTGAGTACTGAACTGATTATATGATACTGGACTATGTTATTTGGATTATCCCTTAACTGAAAGACATTGATGACTGCCTGACTTATCCGTGTTTGACTTGGACTGTTTGATGGACTCTGATACCTCTATTTCCACGAAAGTAAAAGCCTATTTAAACTGCAGTGTCTTTGTATGCTGGTTTGTGTGTTCTCCAACAACACTCTCACAACGCTTCTCTGAACGTACTCGCTTACCTAACAAGCTTGATCACATCAGCATGGGGATGTTGCAATAAGAATATATCTGCTAAACAGAGCTTACCTAACAAGCTCTCCAAATGAGATAAGGTTCGTGTTGATAAACATTCCTCTGAAAGACTGTTTGCTAAGCCTTGTGCACTGTGAATGAAAGGAATTCACAGTCGTGCAAATAAAAGGAGTTTTTCCGGGACCAAAACTCTGCTTCTTGCTTTCTAAGGCAGCCTGGGTCAGAACACCTTCCCACAAAAGCAAGATACAGAAAAGGCAGAAACATCTGCCCACCCCTTCATCTCCTTCCCTCCTTCCTGACTCACTGGCCTTTAGCACAGTGCCAAAGAAAGGGTGGCGCCCACCCCAAGTTCAAGCAAAGGGTTCTCCCCAATTCTCGCACCTCCATCTTCATCGTCCCGAAAGAATTCCTCGCTGTCGTTGGCCGAGTGGGATTTCTTCATCTCCGCGATTCGATTTCGGGTCACCTTCCTCTTGAGGGATGGGGAGAAAAAGGAAGGGCGGCTGTTGCGTTCTGGCGTTGGAGGGGTGCTGAAGGATGTGACCTTAGAAGGGGAGACAAAACAGCCAGAGATGAGAAGCAACTGGGATTTATATTAATTGTCTTTGATAGTATCCAGCACTGGTCGCCCTCGAATTACAACAGCACATTCAGTGGTCATTCAAAGTTACAACAGCACTGAAAAAAGCGACTTAAGACCATTTTTCACACTTATGACCATTGCAAGCTTCCCCATGGTCGTCGTCGTCGTCATCATCATCATCATCATCACCATCATCATCATCTTTTAATGACCCCATAATCCATTGCAGGGTGGAGTTTGGGCAACTGAATGGATCTAGATCTAGAGTGTTTAATGGCCAGATGCCCTTCCTGTCACCAATGCGGAATTTTGTTCAGCAGTTATATTCTTATTGCAACATCCCCATGATTATGTGATCAAAATTCAGATGCTTGACAACTGACTCACGCTTACAATGGCTGCAGTGTCCCGGGGTTAGGTTGTCCCTTTTTGCAACCTTACGACAAGCAAATTCACTTAAGTGAAGCAAGATTCACTTAACAACCGTGTTACTAAGTTAACAACCACAGTGATTCACTGGCAAGGAAAGTTTGAAAAATGGGGCAAAACTCACTTAAGAAATGTTTCACTTAGCAACAGAAATGTTGGGCTCAATTGTGGTCGTAAGTCAAGGGCTACCTGCATTGTCTTCTAATTGCAGACCAGTGGATTTAAAAAAAAACCAACTCATTTTTGTTGTTATTATTATTATTATTATTATTGACTTATTTGAATGGTTCATTCAATCATTCAAGGTGGCTTACACTGTACCTTTGGGTGTCCGGAATAAGCCTACATAGACCAACTTTCATTTATGAACACTGATCCATCACCTGACTCTGTTTGACAAGGTTCCCTAAAATATTCAGGTGTTTAACTCAGAAATGACCTCTTGGCCGTCTTATCAACCGTAGTTGACTCTGGCAAGCTGTCGGAGCTGAATGGCAGGCTAAAATTGCCGGTCATAAAGCCAAGCCATCGGTTTCCACTATTCTGAGAACCCGCCACGTCACACTGGTGTCACATGATGTTTCGTGACATTTTCCCCATTTGTGTAGCTCGGGTGGGCATGGCCTGCATGTGACACATCCGGCCAGTGGTGGATTCAAATTTTTTTACTACCGGTTTTGTGGGTGTGGCTTGGTGGGCATGGAATGGCTTGGTGGGCGTGGCAGGGGAAGGATACTGCAAAATCCCCATCCTCTCCCAATCAGCTGGGACTCGGGAGGCAGAGAATAGATGGGGGCGGGGCCAGCCAGAGGTGGTATTTGCCAGTTCTCTGAACTACTCAAAATTCCCGCTACCGGTTCTCCAGAACTGGTCAGAACCTGCTGAATACCACCTCTGCATTCGGCCCACGGGCTGCCAGTTTGACACCCCTGCTCAAGGCCAACAAAAATGGCAAAAAATGTCAAAGAACTTTGTGACACAACACGGGTGCACTGTCTCCAATAACATACTTTATCATGAAAGGAGAGAAAGCAGAGAATGCCGTTAACAGAGTTAACTTACTCGCTCATGCAGCGGTGAGCCTGGGTTCGAATCTTCTTCTGTACCGTAAGGAGACGTGTCACCTGTGGAAACGCGACCCACTGCCATTTCCGCATGTCCTTTGGCCTGAGGCCCCTTCATACGCACAAACTCCATATTATTGTATTTATAAAAACCAAAGGACATTCTCTGTGCCATTTTCGCTGCCACGCTCACCTGCAAAGGGGAGTCAAAATTCAAGCCCTTGCATCATCGACATGAACTGGCATGAACCTCTTTCAATTCAACTTTTCCGTGGTGGGGCAGTGGTTAGAATGCAGTACTGCAGACTACTTCTGCTGACTGCCAGCTGCCTGGCAATTTGGCAGTTCGAATCTCACCAGGCTCAAGGTTGACTCAGCCTTCCATCCTTCCGAGATGCGTAAAATGAGGCCCCAGATTGTTGGAGGCAATATGCTGACTCTGTAAACTGCTTAGAGAGGGCTGTAAAAAGCACTGCAAAGGAGTATATACTGTATTTTTCAGAGTATAAGACGCATCGGAGTATAAGATGCACCATGATTTTGAAGAGGCAAATTGAAAAAAAACTTTTGCACTCTGCAGACTTCCCCAAAATGTCCCATTTTTCATCAAAAAAGGGCATGCATAGCCTTTAGGAGGCTTATAGAGTGCTCCTGGGGTCAGGGGGGGGGGGGGAACAAGCAAAAAATGGCTCGTTCTTCACTCATTTTTGCCCTCCCCAGTCCCCAGGAGCACTCTGTAAGCCTCCTCAAGTTTACGCATGTCCATTTTTGCAAAGGGGGGCGAGGTTTCGGGAGGCCAAAATGCTATATCCAGTGTATAAGATGCACCCAGATTTTCACCCTCTTTTTTGAGGGAAAAAGGTGCGTCTTATACTCCGAAAAATATGTTAAGTCTAAATGCTATAGCTATTTTCTGTGAGTTGGGCGTTGGATCTGCTTTAGTTACCATTACGGGACATAATGTCTTAAAAGAAAGATAGGATCTACTCTCCAACCTTAATCAGCAAGTTTTCTCACATTCAATCATCCTTGTGGATGATTTCTTGATTAGACCTACCACTGTTCTCTAATTGTGGTAAGGCTCCAGAAAGTAAGGTTAAGAGAAATTTATAACAGAATAGCAGAGTTGGAAGGTACCTTGGAGGTCTTCTAGTCTGACCTCCTGCTCAGGCAGGAAACCCTATACTATTTCAGACAAATGATTGTCCGATCTCTGGAGGAAAGTTGTTCCACTGATTAATTGTTCTAACTGTCAGGAAATTTCTCCTTAGTTCTATTTTTTTAAAGTTTTTTTATTTTATTTTATTTTAATACAAACATACCATCTTTCGTTAAACAGTGTGTCATCTGGGTACAAATATTTTGTGCAATAATAATTAAACTTACGAGCCTATCCCTTATTTTATCTCTTGTTAAGTTAATGCTAATCCAGGGAGCCACAGCAGCAGGATTAAAGAGCCACATGCAGCTCCAGAGCTGCAGGTTGCTGACCCCTGGTCTAAGAGACAACCTCACCATCTGAAGGACACTCACCCTATTATCGTAGACCTTCTTGAGGGCCTCATAGCGGATGGATCCCTGGAAAATAACGTCTTGGAAAGTGTTACTTTTGTCACTGGCCACCAACTCCACGCAAACCATCTCGCCTTCCCCTACAGTCATGTCACTAAATACCTAATGAGAGATCCAAATAAAGCAGAGAGAAAAATAAATAGCTGTAGAGACACTCAAGGCCATTTGTCATTGTCTATGGCTAAGTAACAGATGACACACTGAGATATTTAATAGCAGTGCAGGAGTCTATACCAGGAAAGTCTATTCTCAGCAAAAGGTCTGGGGGCAAACTGAATCTTCTAACCATTTTTTTAAAAAAGTAATTTTATTATGGAAAAAAACATCCCTAAGCCCCAATTTCCTATAATTGACTGCAATTTAAACCACCAAAGGTGATTTAGATCAATGTTTTTCAACCTTGATCATTTTAATCTGATTGGACTTCAATTCCCAGAATTCCCCAGTCAGTCTACCTGGCTGGGGAATTTTGGGAGTGGAAGCCCAAACATTTTAAAATTACCAGGGTTGAGAAGCCCTGTTTTAGATAAATGAAACAGTGTGAAAAGGCAAATTCAGACTCATAATTAATACTAGGGATAAAAAGGATATTTCATGTATCTTTACACCATTTTTCCAAGCCTCTAAAACCAGCAGTTTTGTCATGCAGTACAAAAATTTAGGGTTGTTTTTTTTAAAATAAAAATAAAAAATAAGGCTTTGGGGTAATATTCGATCAAACTGCAAACTGCATAACTTTATGTAGCAATGTTTTCTGCCAATTTGCAATGGTAAATTTGAATTCTAAGCAAGCAGAGCTACATATCTGACATGAACAGCAGTAGTTGCACCATTAAAGAAATACTTATTTCTTATTATTCTGCAAATACAACTAGGGGAAAAAATAAGCAGAAAAAAGGAGAAAAAGATAAATAACCTTTACAAAATTGGTTGTAAAATTTCAAAATAACAATGGTATAAAATAAATTTTCCATATTACATTATCTTATATCATTCTGTAATTTTAAGTCTATATTAAATGTTAGTTTACAACCTCATAATTAACAACTGTTGCCAATACAACTCAAGTCATAAATTATAAACTGACATAAAGATGTTTCAGTAATTTATATCTTATCTGGAAATTTTGATGTGTTGTAGAAATCATGAAAAATTGAGTATCTCTATCTTATGTTAGGAAAAACCCAATCATTGGATGTGTTATAAAGCTATTTTTGGAATCCCCATGATTTCAAAAATTTCCACATTCAGTTAATCTCGACATGCGATTAATTTTTTTTAGACATGAAGTTAATTTTTATAATTACACATACTCCCCAAACTTCTACATTCTTCTACACAAGGGACCTACTCTAAGGAGAGAGGACCTACCTCTTCAAAGTTGTCAATCATAAAAAATATGTTTGGATAGCTAATCTTCGATTCCTCGCCCTTGCTGTCCATGGGGTGTTTACTTGGAGATGCAAAGACTTGCTGGAAAACACCATTTGGAAAATATGATATAGCTTGCGATATACACATAGTAGGACGTTCAGCTACGAGTGTTAGCAGCAGAAGGAAATGCTAAGTTGATTGTAAACCCTGGATCTTCCATGGATCGATCAAGTGGACAAGGTAATGTTACCCTTTGGGTTATATCTTCTGGCATTCTTCCCATCCTTCCCATCTTCTGGCATTCTTCCCATCCTCAGCTTTAAAAGGAGGACTTGCTAACATCTGGAACCCCTGTCCACCTGCTTTTTCCGTAAGTATATAAAGGAATAAATTGGGGGAAACGTTCTCTGAAGACCCCAGAGGGAGTCCCCACATTTTCAACTCAATCCTTATGCCATGTTCTCCAATTATACTAAAGTGAGTCCTGTTCTATTTTCAAAGAGTAATCCTAGAGACTGTTATGACCTAGGCTTCCCCAGCCGAGTCCTCATCCCGAGAAAACCCTTTTATTTAATTTACAGTGAATTCCTCTCCAGCAAAAGTCTTTCCTCTCCCACAGTCTTTCAAGATAGTTCACCATTACCGACCTTCATCAGGCTTGGAGAGTAGCCAGGCCGATATCTTTCAGACACCGCAATGCTTGGCAAGAATGCAGGAATGAATTGTCTCCTGCAAACTCCACTCCCCTGTGGCTCCTCTTTTATTTCCTCCGGGAGGGGCCATTCACCATCCACCTGTGGCCTTACTCCCAAGTCGACCCTTGGTCCTTAGCTGTTCCCTTCATCTGGCCACTCTGTGCATGCGCACACTGGGAACAGGCACCAGCTGTTCGTCTGCCTCACTGATGTCTGATTCTGAAGGCAGCTGATAACTGTCAGACGGCCGTGGCCCCATCTCTGCCTCCTAGCACTAATCATTAGAGCCCTCGTCAGAGCCTTCCCCAAACTCCAGGACTGGCCCATATTCCTCCCCAACCTCCTCACTGTCTGAATCTGCTCCCAGCTCTGCTGGCTGCTGGCGGGCCACAACAGTGATAGACAAACAGAATCTTGAGTCCTTCCATATTCTATTGACTTGGAATGAGTAGCAAACTTGTAAAACTGGGCTTTTCCAAGCCTTCCCAAACCTTTTGCCAACAATGGTTAGGCTTCTAGTATACTCTTCTGGGTAACGAAGGATTGCATCTATGTATGTGTGCATTTCTATTCTCCCTGTGTTTTGGGACTAGGTGTGTATGTTCTCTTGGGGAAGCACAATGTGGGATTATATATTCCATACTGGGTCATGTGGCCAGGAGGTAAGAGGACTTGAAAGGCAGCACTCCCATCAAAATGGATTTTGTCATAAGCCGGATTCAGCCCATTTTTCTTTTTGCTGCCTTCCCTCCCCCCCCCCCAAACTGCAAATATGGTTGTGTTCTGTTCAGTTTGGGAAGGTTATCCTGAAGACTGATAGGCAGACGCAATCCTGAACCTTTTCCCATAATTTCTTTCAGTTGACTTGGGAACAATATGAAAGATCTGGCATGAAGACATGGGAAGCAGAAGAAGAAGAAGAGGGCTTACCTCTTAATCTGATGAAAGTGTGACAAGAAATTGACTAGGGGGATTTTACTAAGCTCATTTGAAATGCTCTTGAAAGCTATTCTGGGGTTATGTCTGGGGCTGTCGCTAATTAAAAATAGAATTGAATAGAACAGAATTGGAAGGGACCTTGAAGGTCTTTTAGTCCAACCCCCTTCAGACAAATGGTTATCCAACATCTTCTTAAAGGCTTCCAGTGTTGGGGCATTCACAGCTTCTGGAGGCAAGTTGATCCACTGATTCATTGTTCTAACTGTCAGGAAATTTCTCCTTAGTTCTAAGTTGATTCCCTCCTTGATTAGTTTCCACCCATTGCTTCTTGTCCTGCCCTCAGGTGCTTTGGAGATTAGCTTGACTCCCTCTTCTTTGTGGCAACCCCTGAGATATTGGAACACTGCTATCATGTCTCCCCTAGTCCTTTCTCTTAGACACATCCAGTTCCTGCAACCATTCTTCATATGTTTTAGCCTCCAGTCCCCTAACCAACTTTGTTGCTCTTCTCTGCACTCTTTCTAGAGTCTCAACATCTTTTTTTACCTCGGGGTGACCAAAACTGAATGCTGTATTCCAAGTGTGGCCTTACCAAGGCCTTATAAAGTGGTATTAACACTTCACGTGATCTTGATTCTATCCCTCTGTTTATGCAGCCTAGAACTGTGTTGGCTTTTTTGGCAGCTGCTGCACACGGCTGGCTCATATTTAAATGGTTGTCCACTTGGGCTCCAAGATCCCTCTCCCAGTTACTACTATTGAGCTTGAGTTATAGAAGAAAACCATAAAATAAATTTAGGGGGGGAAACATGAAGCGAAGGTCGAAAGCCCAAACCTTTCAAAGTTCCCAAATTGCAGAGCTGCTCACCTGGGACTTCTTTTTATGGATGTGAATATCCCCTCCATCGGAACGAGTACACACTGCACATGTCACTATATAATCCAGCTGAAAGAAAATCAAAGTATTGGCAATGAAACACCAACCAGGCATCAGGTTTCTCATTAGGTTTTCCTTTGTGTACATGTCCAGATTCCCCCAACAGAAAATACGAGGTCTTTCGGTTTTCATTTCATGAAATAATCTGAAGATACCTCACAACAGAAATCGGATACTTTCTTTCATGGTTCATGTTCAACTGCCACTGAAGGTCAGGGCAACCCTACAGGTCAACTTACTAGGTTTTTATAGCTCTTCTTTATTTATTTATTGATGCTGTTGGCTTATTGCAATAATTTGTTGGCAGAGTTTCAGTTTCAACAAAGAGAACACTCAAGGCAGATGAAATCACAAATTAAAACCCAATCTGAAATAACAATATCACAGCGTGACCCGTCAAAACCGCGCTCGACTAAACCGCGCCCGATTAAACCGCGTCGCTGACGTCATCAACAGGGCGACAACAGCCAGCGCAGAGAAAGAAGGGCGCTTTAAATAGCACTTTGAAAGCAAGCCAATTCAATTTAAGGTAAGGGTTAGGTTTAGGATTAGATTAAGGGTTAGGGTTAGGGTTAGGTTAAGGGTTAGGGTTAGGTTTAGGGTTAGGTTAAGGGTTAGGATTAAGTTTAGGGTTAGGTTAAGGGTTAGGTTTAGGATTAGGTTTAGGGGGGTTAGGTTTAGGTTTAGGGGTTAATTTTAGGTTTAGGGTTTACAGCGTGCTTCTGTCTCCGCGCTGTTGTCGCCCTGTTGATGACGTCAGCGACGCGGTTTAGACGGGCGCAGTTTAGTTGAGCGCGATTTTGTGGTGGAACCATATCACAGGCTTTGTTTGTTTGTTTGTTTGTTTGTTTGAGAACAGCCAAAAGGAGGGCAACTTTCTATAAATCATTACAATCTCTGGAAATGAATCAAAATCACAAAGGAGCGTGTGAGGTCTGGCACTTTGATTAATAACACCAACGCTAATTTAAGACTGACAAACCTCCACAAGCAATTTTCTTTTTAAAAGCAGCCAGGTTTTTTTCACTCCAGTACCCCATTCCAAGTGGCTGTTTTGTCCAGGACTTGTAATCACAAGGCAGAGGATGAACAACATGTAGTATCCTTGTCCATTCTGCACTGCTATAGGATCATCAGCTTACGTGTAATCTCTTTAGCCAAGGTGAAATTGCTGAGGAACAAATAACCTTAGGTAAAGGTTCCCCTCGCACATATGTGCTAGTCGTTCCTGACTCTAGGAGGCGGTGCTCATCTCTGTTTCAAAGCCAAAGAGCCAGCGCTGTCCAAAGACGTCTCCGTGGTCATGTGGCTGGCATGGATAAATGCCGAAGGTGCACGGAACGCTGTTACCTTCCCACCAAATGTGGCTCCTATTTTTTCTACTTGCATTTTTACGTGCTTTCGAACTGCTAGGTTGGCAGAAGCTGGGACAAGTAACAGGAGCTCACTCCATTACGTGGCTCTAGGGATTCGAACCGCTGAACTGCCAACCTCTCTTATCGATAAGCTCAGCATCTTAGCCACTGAGCCACCCTTCAAATCGTGACCCGTCAAAAGCGTGAACGTCATAAGCGCGCCGACAACACCGCGGTGCTAAAACCGCGATTTCAAAACCAAGCCCACAACAGCGCGCCGACAACAGCGCGCCGACAGAAGCGCGATTTCATTTAAGGTAAGATTTACAGTTAGGTTTAGGGTTAGGTTTAAGGTTAGGTTGAGGGTTAGGTGTAGGGTTAGGTTTAGGGTTAGGTTGAGGGTTAGGTTTAGGGTTAGGTTGAGGGTTACATTACAGCGCGCTTCTGTTGGCGCGCTTTAGGGCTAATTAGTCGCTAATTCGTCGCGCGGTTTTGTCACCGCGCTTTAGACACCGCAGTTTAGTCAGACGCGCTTTTGTTGTGCGCGCATTTGTGGTGGAACCCCTTCAAATAACCTTACTACAGGTTTAAATAGATAGGAAGTCTCAAAATGACCACATGATTGGTAGATGGTGCAGATTCAAGCCAAGGTACCATACTCATTCTCAAAATACCCCGCAAATTGCAGACATTCCCCTCTTCTAGCCCCAGCAAGCTTTGGAGAAGAGAAAGTCTGAGATCACCTTCTGTAGTATAAGGTTCAGGTAGACGCACTCCTCCCAATCAATGTCAGGATCACCCAAACCTGGAAGCTTCTTGGAATCTCTGCGGTATACTTCAACGTCAACCTGATAAAACAAAGCCCAACAGTTCAGATAAGAATCACACTATAACTGGAAATCTATAGTATTTTGGGGAGTCAGGTTCAGAAGTTTTCTAAGAAAGGATGGTGATTAGTTCGCAGGCTCAGGATCAAGTCACACATTCAAGTCAAATATGGATAGTAAATGTTCCCAGTGAAATGCAGCTTCATCTTTCAAAAATACACCTACAGTATAAAGCTGATGGTCTTCTCTGGTGAACAACAATTAACAGGCTGCACTTATGCTTTCAGATGGTTTGGCTTTGAGTGTTTCATCCTTTTTATGTGTGTAAGCCACTGGGAATCATTGGATTCCAGTGGTACATAAATGAAAACAAGCAAACAAGTAAATTGCATTGGGTTTCAGCAAGTACTGAAAGAGCGGCAATTAATTCATTGGGAAAGGAAATACCTCTATTAACATGTCCTATGATAATTTAGTTGATTTATAATCCCATTTGCAGTCTTGCCATTAAAAAGTAGCAGCTCTGATTTTATTAGTTTGAATGCAGGAAGAAATGGATAAAATGTCATTTGTGATTCAGGTAAAATCGGGAGAAATGACAATAAGTCATATAGAGTGAAATATCTGCGGCAGAGAAGCATTTCAAATGAAGAAGAGCTAGACCGAGATTGGACAAATTAAAGGTAAAAGGTTCTCCTCACACATATGTGCTAGTCGTTCCCGACTCTAGGGGACGGTGCGCATCTCCGTTTCAAAGCCAAAGAACCAGTGCTGTCCAAAGACATCTGCTTGGTCATGTGGCCGGCATGACTAAATGCCAAAGACCACCTGCTGCCAATCACCTCCACTAGACTGATTAGATCCCACAGATTAGGCCTCCTCCGAATTCCATCTGCCGGCCAGTGCCGACTGGCGACTACCCGGAGGAGAGCCTTCTCTGTGGCTGCTCCGACCCTCTGGAACGAACTCCCCGTGGAGATTCGAACCCTCACCACCCTCCAGGCCTTCCGCAAAGCCCTTAAAACCTGGCTGTTCCGACAGGCCTGGGGCTAAAGAGCTGTTGCCCCCGTCTCGAATGGTATGACTGTTGTGTGTTTTTAAATTATGTATTGTTATGTTTCGTCTTTTATTTTTTGTCTGTACCCCCCTTCCTCGATTTGAATTGTGAGCCGCCCTGAATCCCCTTCAGGGGAAAAGGGCGGCATATAAATATAATCAAATCAAATCAATCAAATCAAATCAAAGGTGCACGGAACGCTGTTACCTTCCAGTAAAGGTTTTTCTACTTGCATCTTGGCATGCTTTCAAACTGTTTAGTTAGTAGAAGCTGGGACAAGTAAAGGGAGCTCACTCCGTTACGCGGCACTAGAAATTCAAACCGCTGAACTGCCAACCTTTCTGATTGATAAGCTCAGTGTCTTAGCCACCGAGCCACCGTGTCCCTTGGGACAAATTATTAATGTAATTAAAATAATTTAACGAATTATTTATTTATTGGACAAATTATGAGAGGGTTATTGATCCGTACTCTGAAGATTAATGCATTTTTCTCCTTCTTGGAAGAGCAGTAATCTAGGGACAAAAAAATCTCCATTTCTATTCTAACCGCCACCGTCAATTCAGCAAACTGTTATGCCCCAAAAGTTGAGAAGCTCACACATTTTATCTCTTTCAGCCAAGTGAAATGTTGACTCAGGCCGACAGAGAAAAGTCTGGCACAGCTTTGCTCCTGTCTCAGAGTGAGTTGTTTTCCTTTCTATTTAAAAAGAAATCACAAGTGCACACACCCCAGCCTTGAGCTGCAAACTCAGCTCTTTTTAGTGTTTGTTTTGAAGAAAAAAATCTCAAAAATGCTTGGGAGGTCGCTTTTACTGTTCCCCTTTTCTACATGGCAGATATTGCCAGAAACTGGACAATTAGTGCTATGCAGAGTCCTTATCTGCTTCAAATCACCTCTGCCTTTCAAATATAAACATACATGCATGTATGTTTGTATGTATGCATGTATGTGTATTCTGCTCTTGTGTTGCCAAGAACGGACATCCAGATTCATTATGTGAGCAACCCTGACTTAATTTATTCCTGGAATAAGCTATGTTTCTTTTAATGGATTTTTGTAGAGAGTTATGTGTAGTAATAGTCCTTGACTTATGACCATGATGGCAAACCTATGGCATGTGTGCTAGAGGTGGCAAGCAGCGCCTTCTCTGTTGGCACGCAAGCCATCACTCCAGTTCACCTCCTCCGCAAATGCGTGTGCACTTCTCGCCAGCCAGTTGGTCTTTGGGTCTCTGCCGCGCATGCGTGGGAGGGAGGGGTGCATGCATAGGGCCGCACACGCATTGCATTTGGGGGGTTCGGGTGCGTGTGCATGTATTTGCGCGCATGCACACACACTTTGGGCACTTGGTCCGGGAAAGTTTAGCCATCCCTGTCTTATGCTCACTATCGGGATCAGAATATTCCATTGCTAAGCAAGACAATTATTGCTAATTGCAATTATTAAGTGAATTAAGCCAACTTTGCTTGCCAGAATTCAGCCGGGAAGGTCGCAAGTGGTGATCACAGGACCCAGGGATGCTACAAATGTCTAGTATTTTGGATTTTGACCATGTGACCATGGGGATGCCGCAGCAGTTGCAACGGCGAGGACCAGTGGTGGGTTCCTACTGGTTCAGACTGGTTCGGCCAAACCGGTAGTGTTTTGGCGGCCTGGGTCACTGGAACCAGCAGAGACCCAGGTCTGCAACACCACCAAACTGGTTCTCTGGGTGGCGCCACAGGCAGCGCCATCTTGTTTTTCCAGTTCTGTGCATGCGCAGAACAATTTTAATTGCCCTGTGCATGCACGGGCAAAGGAAACTGGCAGTAGTGCCTCCCGGAACCCACCCCTGGCAAGGACCAGTTGTAAAGTCACATTTTTCAGTGTCATTGTAACTTCAAACTAAGCAATGGTTGTGTTGTGGTCTGCCAGCAGCCTGCAGAGCTGGCAGCAGAGTCGGACAATAATGAGGTTGGGGAGGAACATGGGCCAGTCCTGGAGGCTGAGGAAAGCTCAGACGAGGGCTCTGCGTTGGAGGCAGAGAGGGAGCTAGACAGCCGCGAGGCAGAGGAACAGCTGGAGCCTGTTCCCACTGCGTGCATGCGCAGAGCTGCCAGATGACAAGAACAATTAAGAAAGCAGGGTCGACTCAAGCGTGAAGCCACACCTTGGAGGTGATTGGCCCCTCCCATAGGAAATGAAAGAGGAGCGAATGGGGAGTGGGCTTTTGCAGGAAACAATTTGTTCATTGGGCTGGAAAGTTCTGTTTGTGAGAAACTCTGTGCCAAGTTTTGCTTTGCTCTGTGTTTGGACTCTAGTTATCTGGCAGCGCTTCTAACAGGATAAGGTACGTGTGGATAAACATTCCTTTGAAAGACTGTTTGCCAAGATTTGCTGACTGTGAATGAAAGGAATTCACAGTCGTGAAAAATAAAAGAGGTTTTGTTGGGACTAAGACTTTGCTTTTCCTTTGTAAGGAAGCCTGGGTCAGAACAGGTTGTAAGTCAAGGACTCCTGTAAGGGGTCTTCACAAATCATCTTGAATTACGTGGTTGGAAAGTATATAGACGTCTGCGTATCTGTCCTTTTTTTTTTTAGTTTTTTACACTAATAATAAAAACAGTAGGAAATACCTAGCATTGGTAGAGTAAATGTTCAATGTTATCTCAATCTTTGTAAAGTCCCAAATGTTTGTATTCTGGACCATCTTTTCCAGGCAAATCTGCTAAACTATTTTATTGAATTAAGAACTAACTCTTAATGAATTCATCAATAATGAAAAGTTATGTGAGTTGATAGACTTTCTGCTTGATGGTTCAGCAATGTAAGACAAGCTCCATTATTTTCTTCTAAAGATATCCTGTCACCTGTATTGTATGACAAGGAGTATTTTATTAAGCTTCAGATGAGAAGTAAACCTTCACTCAGTCTCATCAATTGTAGTGACAATTAAGTTTGGAGCAGATCAACCTTCAGATGACAATCAAGCCAAGCCGGGAGATTAGGAACGGTGGTTGTGTTGATATCAGCCATCTTCCATGGCATAGCTAATTATAACATGGATTGTGGGGGGAAAAGAAGCTAAAATGCCAAGATTGAATCACGTTGCTTCTTTCAAACCCTAACACTTTTCAACTTGCCAATGAAGGGGAAATGGAATGCTGAGAACGTATGCAGAGATCGTGAGAATCTGCCCACTATAAAGGTCACCACTGCAGGTGCTGGAGAAAGAGATGGACTGTTCCCATAACAAAAGGACATCTTATAATTGGACAATGTGATCATCCAGGAGTGGAGAGAAGAGGGAGCTATAGTTTAACCAGGCAACGTTTGCACAGGAAAACCAGAGCTGGTTTTGTTTCTTCAGTACCATAATGGCGTATCCAATAAAGTTTTACTTTTGGGATTTCAAGGCTCCCGAGAGTGTTTCCTTATTGTGGGTTCACTAGTCAGACAGTTGATGTAAAATATATGTATGACTAAGTATCTAAGCAGAATACTTTAGTAATAGCAAGAAACCTCCTATCATACAAAGAAATGCATGTCCCACCAAAGAGTTGAGACCATGATAGCAATAGCAATAGCAGTTAGACTTATATACCGCTTCATTGGGCTTTCAGCCCTCTCTAAGCGGTTTACAGAGTCCAGCATATCGCCCCCACAGTCTGGGTCCTCATTTCACCCACCTCGGAAGGATGGAAGGCTGAGTCAACCTTGAGCCGGTGAGATTAGAACCACTGAACTGCAGATAACAATCAGCTGAAGTGGCCTGCAGTACTGCACCCTAACCACTGCACCACCTCGGCTCTTAATGATTTGTCCCAATTGAACACAAATCATAGTCAATTGCACATCTCTCAAAATCAAGGTCAGATAAAAGCAAAAAAAAAAAAAAACATATTAAGCAGCTGGGCATAGGATTAGCCTTGAAACTATTTCTGACCACTCCCCCATCAAAAGAAATATTATTTTTCCGCAATATTTCTCAACCTTGGCAACTTTAAGATGTGGGGACTTCAACTCCCAGAATTCTCCAGCCAACCATGGTGCCTGGGGAATGTTGGGAATTTCAACTCATACATTTTAAACGTGGCACGACAAAACCGCGGTCCACTAAAGCGCGCCCAATTAAAGCGCGTCGCTGACGTCATCAGCAGCGCGACGACAAGGACCGCAGAGAAAAAAGGGCGCTTTAAAAAGCGCTTTTAAAGCAAGCCGATTCACGTAAAGGTAAGGGTTAGGTTTAGGGTTAGGTTTAGGGTTACGTTAAGCGTTAGGGTTAGGTTTAGGATTAGGTTAAGGGTTAGCGTTAGGTTTAGCGTTAGGTTAAGGGTTAGGTTTAGGGTTAGGTTAAGGGTTAGGTTTAGGATTAGGTTTAGGATTAGGTTTGGGGGGGAGGTTTAGTTTTACGCGTTAATTTTACCTTTACCGCTCACAGCGTGCTTTTTTCGTCGCGCTGTGATGATGTCAGGTACGTGGTTTCGTCGAGCGCGCTTTAGACGACCGCGGTTTTGTGGTGGAACCATCTTAAAGCGGCCAAGGTTGAAAAACACTGACTTTTTTAATGGATCTGAAGCTTAGCTGGGTCCATTGTTAGCAAACAGCAGACAACATAGTAATGGCATTTAATATGTATCTATGGAAGCCAAAATTCATGAGGACTCTGACAGCACTTTTTCTCACTTACACATTTAATTAAAAGGCAGGAGCTTTTGTGAGCATACTAATCAGCCCTGATTCCATTCAAATTGGAGACTGGCAATTTGAAGAGAGAAAGATTTGAACGCTCAATTTGAGAGCAAAACAATTCAATTTATTTTGGGATCTAATTTAAAAAGGAGACCTTTTTAGATTGAAGCAGTCTATCAATTTTATACATAAATAAAAATCAGCACAGATTGCCTGCCACAATATCCTTCAAAAGAAACCACTGCTTGACAACTGGCCAGATACAAGGATTATTAGAATCGCTTTAAATTTGCAAACTCTGTTGTATTGCAGTAGTAATCAAGAGGGAGCCACTGAGTTAAAAAATGCAATATTGCTCATGCCCAGGGGGATTTCACGTTAAACAAACAGAACTGGTAGAAAATTCTTGTTTTGTATTCACTCTAAGAAGTGACAGGTGGAGATGGCTATAAATCACAAAGCATTAATTTCATGCTTCACAAATGAAGCAAATATTTAACCAACAGAGACTTCTTAAACCCACGTTGGAGGGGGGTGGTGGGAAACTTTGACAAACTAGTTTTGCTTTGTGAGAATAACCTGAAAAGAGAGCACAAAATCAAATATATGTAACATAGTTTCCTGTATTTGTACGAAGCTGTATTTCTAGAAATATTTTCAAGTAGATAGAATAAATCTGAAATGCAAGATTAATAGGAGCCGTTATTTCTCTTTTTGTTCTGGGAAAAACTGTCAAAAGTCTAAATGAAGGCAGTTCCAATCTTTATGCAATATTATTAGATGTATAATTACATTCTTTATAACATAGGAATAGCGCTTTATAGTTTTTACTTTATTTTAACCATTTTCTGCTCTCTGGCGCAGTGGTTAGGGTGCAGTACTGCAGGCCACTTCAGCTGACTGTTATCTGCAGTTCAGCGGTTCTAATCTCACCGGCTCAAGGTTGACTCAGCCTTCCATCCTTCCGAGGTGGGTGAAATGAGGACCCAGACTGTGGGGGCAATATACTGACTCTGTAAACCGCTTAGAGAGGGCTGAAAGCCCTATGAAGCGATAAGTCTAACTGCTATTGCTATTGCTATTCTCTCTAGAACAGGGGTCTCCAGTCCCTGGATGGTGGACCTACACAGGGCCATGGCATGCTAGCAATCGGGCCACACAACAAGCGAAGCCCCATCTGTGAGATGCAGGCGGCATGCGAAATAATGCCACGAGCTGTTTTTTGCTCAGTTTTGGGGGGGCCAGCCCCCAGGAGCACTCTATAAGCCTCCTAAAGGCTATTCATGCCTTTTTAAAAAAACAGGCCTGTTTTCGCATGTTTTTGAGAGGTTTGCAGAGTGCAAAAACTTTTTTTAAAATTTGCTCCTTCAAAATCTTGGTGCGTCTTATACTCCGATGCGTGTTATATTCTGAAAAATACGGCTATGTCTTTGATCTATTTTCTAATTTTCTGTCAGCTGAAGAGGAAACCCATTTGACATTTATGAGAGGAGAACAAGGACTGTCTTTCTTGGAGTGCCAGCTTGTCAATCAACCTACCTTCTTTTCTTCTACGCCATCTCCGCCAACATAGGCCAGCCTCCTGCGAACATAGAAGAGCATATCATCTTGCCTCGGGGCCCATTTCTCCATAAAGTAGGTGGAAAACATCCATGTCCAGAATACGATGCGGTCATCTTTGAAAAAACCTAACACGGAAGTCAAAGGAAGGATTAAGAATCCGAGATATTAGATTGCCTTCGTTGAGTTTAATACAAAGATATCAACTGGAAAATTGGCAAGCAGCGCAGATGGCCTCCCAGTTACCCAAGTCCTGTCTCGCCTTATATGACACCTTGTTATTTATTTAATTTGTATCCCGCTTTTATTATTTTTACAAATAAAACTCATGGCGGAGAACATATCCTACACACCCTCCTCTTCCTATTTTCCATACAACAACCATCTTGTGAGATGGGTTGGGCTGAAAGAGAGCCCCAAACCCCTCTTTATTAAGCTAATGTGAATTCTCCTCATTCACATCCAGCAAAGTCCTGGCAAACAGTCTTTCAAGGGTGTATTTACCACCACAGACCTTATCAGGCTTGGAGAGCTACCAGGCCGATATCTTCTGAACTCAACGCTGTACAAGAAAATACTTGGGAAGGAGTCTCTGAAAGTCACGAACAAATCTTCACACTAATTAAGCAAACTAATTGTCTCCTGCAAACTCCCCTCCCCTTTCGCTCCTCTTTATTCCCTATGGGAGGGACCTTTCACTGTCCACCTGTGCCTTTACTCCCCAGTCAACCCTTGTTCCTTAACTATTCCATTCTCCTGGCAGCTCTGCGCAGGCACACACTGGGAACAGGCTCCAGCTGTTCTTCTGCCCCACTGATCTCCGACGCCAAAGGCAGCTGATAACTGTTGGACGGCCCTGACTTCATCTCTGCCTACAACACAGAGCTGTCCCCAGACTCCAGGACTGGCCCATGTTCCTCCTTAACCTCCTCACTGTCGGATTCTGCCACCAGCTCCGCTGGCTGCTAGCGGGCCACAACTGAGTGGGCTAAAGTCAGCCAGCTGGCTTTCATGGCTAAGGCAGGACTTGAAATCATGATCTCTTGCTTTCTAAGTTTAGTGTCTTAACCACGAGAGCAAATTGGCTCTTATGACATCTAAGTTCTCATATCATTTTAGGGCAAGATCTAAGTCTAGCCATCTCTAGATTTCTTCAACTGCGATTCTCAGGATTTCCCACAACAAAGATCACAATCTCATAAAATCTCTTCTATTGTAAAAAAATCGGTAAAACATTGAAACTCTTTCCGGCCAAGTGATAGAGCCGAGGTGGCGAAGTGGTTAAATGCAGCACTGCAGGCTACTTCAGCTGACTGCAGTTCTGTAGCTCGGCTGTTCAAATCTCACCGGCTCAGGGTTGACTCAGCCTTCCATCCTTCCAAGGTGGGTAAAATGAGGACCCGGATTGTTGTTGGGGGCAATATGCTGACTCTGTAAACCGCTTAGAGAGGGCTGAAAGCCCTATGAAGCGGTATATAAGTCTAACTGCTATTGCTATTGCTATCTCTATTTGTTGAGAGGTAAAAGTTTACTTGCTCAGAAACACACGTGTGTGCCAGGGAGTATTTTCCTGAGGCAAATGATTGTGAAGTTCATTAGAATTTGACCTCCATTTATTACTGTCTATTACTTAAATCTGTCAGCCAAAAAATGGAGTCTCGCAGCATTCTGCCAAGGCAATTTGGCAAGATTTGCCTACATCAATAATTTCATTGCAACCCTGCGTTGGTTTGCTTGACAAACACATTAGGCTTGAAAAAGTATTTCCCCAACCATTTGGCAGGGAGTAAAAGCCGTACAGCAAAAAGTAAAATATTTTCCTTTTCCGACAATTTCTTTGGCCGTAGATAGTTTGTTGAGGGATGAATTAAGACGATGACTTTTCAAATCAGGAAATCCAGCAATGTGGAAAGATTAGCAGATTCCCTTCCCAGTTTTCCCTGAGAAAGTTAACCACTACCGCAGTGGTGGGTTTCTAACTGGTTTACTACTGGTTCGCTGAGAGACGGCATTTTGTATGTGTGCAAACATTTTGTGCGCACGATGCTCACTTTTTTTTGCCTCATAGCTGCGCACGCACAGTTTACTGAAAACTGTTCTGCGCATGCGCAGAAACATGCCGGTGATGGGAGAAGAGATCAAGGAACCAGTTCAGGGTCAGGGTAGGTCTGGGTCATTGCTGGTTTCAGTGACCCAGGCCAAAAAACTACTACCGGTTCGGTCGAACCGGTCGATACCGGTAGGAACCCACCTCTGCACCACCGAGATGGATGCTAAAGATATGGAGCTGCAGATATAGGTAGTCCTCAACTTACACCGGAGATTGTTTTGGGATGTTTTGCAGTAACCAATTTTTACCTTAGACGTATGACCATTTTTCACAGTCTAAGCCAAGGGTGTCAAACTCAAGGCCCGCAGGCCGGATCTGGCCCACAGGGTGCTTAGATCTGGACCGCAGGGTTGCCCTGGAAACAGTGAAGGACCGGCCTGCGGTGCCTCTGCCAGCAAAAACGGAGCTTGGGAGGGCCGCACACAGCCCTCCCAAGCTCCATTTTCGCTGGTAGAGGACTGCAGGAGGCTGTCACAGATGAAAACCCATAGGCGCCCCCGACATGAGTGATTTCGAGCTGGCCACGCCCATCCCAACCATGGGCACCTGCCCCCCTGAGGTCAAACACAACACTGATTTGGCCCTCAATGAAATCGAATTTGATACCCCTGATCAAAGCAGAAAATACTTATTGTAAAACATCCCAGAACAATCTCCAGGGTAATTTAACATACCGTAAATTTAGGAATGTTTGAAAGCATGAAAATTGGGAACTCGGCACTGCTTCCCTGTACTCTGCAATTCCCTATCCCCCTCATTTCCTTTACAATTCAGCGGCCTTCAAGCCTTACTGCTTGAAATGGCTCAAAAATACATATTTAAATCATTTTTTTTAAAAAGTCTTTGGATCAGGGCTTCTCAACTTTAAAAAGTGAGGACTTCATGCCCCAGAATTCCCTTGTATGTCTGGCTGAGGAATTCTGGGAACTGAGGTTCAACATCTTTACAGTTGCCAAGGTTCAAAAAACACTTCTCTGGATTCCTATAGCAAGCTGAAGAAAAGTTTTAAAAAATGCAAACCCATTCTTTTGATAAGGAAAGGGAAACTAACATGTTATTTCAGTAATCTGAAGATATTTTTCTATTTATTCCTATGATGTTCTTAAAAGCCGATGAGGTAATGATGAGACTCATCTCTGCAGCAAGTCTTAAATTGGATACGGAAGTAGAATTAGGGCAATGTCTTACTCTACATTTCAGCTACAAGCAATGTTGGACAGTACACCAGGTGTAACAGATGGCTCAGCTAATCCTCCATGAAGGTTCCAGCTCTTCCATCAAAATTCATTCATTCATTCATTCATTCATTCATTCATTCATTCATTCATTCATATACTCACACACTCCAGACTTAATTTTTCATGTTTAGAGATAGTGCCTTAACCATAATGATTATTAGAATATTACTGTTAATAACATCAGTGTGTGTTCCTCAGAGCCAACAACATATATTTGGTTTAGTGAAGGTTTCCTTCTTTAAGCATAACAAATTAAGAAATGAACATCTCAACTAATTCCAGGGTGGATTTGATATAAATCAAGTTGATTTAAATCACTAGTAAAAAGGCTTGATTTAAATCAACTCGATTTAAATCATATTTTTTAAAGAGCAACTGTCATCTCTGTCCCGTGGTGGCTCCTCCTTTAACCTGCTGTTGACTCACCAATATTGCAGACTATACAACCTCATGCTGCATAATTAAGCTCCATTTCATGCTGAATAAACTAAATTATGAATGTATCTTAAGTAGAAAACTACCTTTAGATAGATTTTTACTCCAAAAGCATTTTATTAAAATAAATTTAATTTTAAAAAATCCAATTTAAATTTTAAAAAATCCAATTTACATTTTTTAAAAATCCAATTTACATTTTTAAAAAATCCAATTTACATTTTTAAAAAATCCAATTTATATTTTTTAAAAATCCAATTTACTTTTTTTTTAAAAAATCATCTATTTTTATCCACCCTGACTAACTCTATTTTTAAGGTTGGATGCCACCCGGATCTACTTCTGATTGATTACTTCCTTCTCTTTGAATTTACAGAATCCTAAATCCATTTTCCTAACCATTACATCCCATTGGTGCCATACAGTGCATTTTTCTAATCCAAAGGTTAATCTCCGATTAGGTCTATTATCTAAGATGTTCTGCTCCTGCAAATTGGCATCACCACACACTGCTTTAGGAAGCGATTATCTTAATAATTATAACCTTAAAGGGATGAGGAGCTTCAATGACCCTGAGAGCAATGCTTAAGGCAGTACGAACGCTATCCTGGTCTAGATTAAAAGGCAAGGGGTGAAGTGAACACCGCCCTCCTCCCAGAGAATGCAATATTTGGGGGGATTTTAAAAGAAATAAAATAATAGTAGTAACTGAGAGAGGGATCTTGGGAGTCCTAGTGGACAACCATTTAAATATTAGCCAGCCGTGTGCAGCAGCTGCCAAAAAAGCCAACACAGTTCTAGGCTACATAAACAAAGGGATAGAATCAAGATCAGGTGAAGTGTTGATACCACTTTATAAGGCAACACTTGGAATACTGCATTCAGTTTTTGTCACCACGATGTAAAAAAAGATGTTAAGACTCTGGAAAGATTGCACAGAAGAGCAAAAAAGATGATTAGGGGATTGGAGGCTAAAACATATGAAGAACGACTGCAGGAATTGGGTCTGTCTAATTTAATGAAAAGAAGGGGAGACATGATAGCAGTATTCCAATATCTCAGGGGTTGCCACAAAGAAGAGGGAGTCAAACTATTCTCCAAGGCACCTGAGGGTAGAACAAGAAGCAATGGGTGGAAACTAATCAAGGAAAGAAGCAACTTAGAACTAAGGAGACATTTCCTGACAGTTAGAACAATTAATCAATGGAACAACTTGCCTCCAGAAGTTGTGAATGCCCCAACACTGGACGTTTTTAAGATGATGTTGGAGATCCATTTGTCTGAAGTGGTGTAGGGTTTCCTGCCTAAACAGGGGGTTGGATTAGAAGACCTTCAAGATCCCTTCCAACTCTGTTATTCTATTCTAATATATTTCCCCAATTGGAGAAATGGAGAAAAATCTTAACAAAGGCAGAAAGCAGGCCCAACAGCCTCCAGCAGATGCCTGAAGTCTTTAGAGATGGATATTTTGTGCCTCTTAAGAAAGACTGGACCAATCTATTCATAAACAAAACACCTTGAACTCCAGGTGATGGGATTAAGGACAACAAGACATGACCTTTGGGACATAATAGGATTAACCCACCTTCTTCTTCTTGTGCCATATTCATCATTAGACATTGGCGATCATGTTGGCGATCCTATTTTGTTAACCCACCACCATTCAAATAGTAATAGACACAAGGCTCACTGCCTTGCACAACCCCCTGGAGCATCTCAAACACAAAAACCAAACACATGTATAAAAGCCCACCTATCCCAACCCCATTTTGGCCAGCTGTCCCAGAACTTACTGGTTGGTTCTGTTCATCAATAAACAGAGTCCTTCTTTCCAATCAGCCTCCGTTTTATTTCCAGCCTCTTTCTCCCCGCTTGGAATCAGACTGGATTTTTTTTCTTCCAACAGTAGAAGCCACCAAGAGAAGGAAACTCAAACCAAACCCAAAAGAAGCTAACCGTAAGTTGACCTTTTGGCCTTGTTGCCCCAGAACACATTAGGAACAAGAACCAATTCTGTAAATAGATATCGGAAAGCATATAGCAATTGTATGCAAAACCTTCCAACCTTGAAATGGTCTATTCCACATATTCCAAAAGCAATCCAACCTCAAGAGACTCGTTCCAAGAATTCTAGCACAGAACGTCTGGAGCGGGCATGTCTCAAACCTGGAATACAGGTGCTCCTTGACTTACAACAGTTCATTTAGATAGAATCAAGATCACGTGAAGTGTTAATACCACTTTATAATGCCTTGGTAAGGCCACACTGGGAAGACAGCATTCAGTTTTGGTCACCACGATGTAGAAAAGATGTGGAGACTCTAGAAAGAGTGCAGAGAAGAGCAACAAAGATGATTAGGGGACTGGAGACTAAAACATATGGAGAACGGTTGCAGGAACTGGGTATGTCTAATTTAATGAAAAGAAGGACTAGGGGAGACATGATAGCAGTGTTCCAATATCTCAGGGGTTGCCACAAAGAAGAGGGAGTCAAACTATTCTCCAAGGCACCTGAGGGTAGAACAAGAAGCAATGGGTGGAAACTAATCAAGGAGAGAAACAATTTAGAACTAGAGAGAAATTTCCTGACAGTGAGAACAATTAACCAGTGGAACAGCTTGCCTCCAGAACTTGTGAATGCCCCAACACTGGAAGTCTTTAAGAAGATGTTGGATAGCCATTTGTCTGAAATGGCATAGGGTTTCCTGCCTAGGCAGGGTGTTGGACTAGAAGACCTCCAAGGTCCCTTCCAACTCTGCTATTGTATTATTGTATTATTTAGTGACAGTTTGGAGTTACAATGGCACTGAAAAAAGTTTTTCACACTTTTTATGACTGTCGCAGCATCCCTCGTGGTTGATTTAGATTCGGATGCCTGACAACCGACTCACATTTATGACTGCTGCAGTGTCCTGGAGTCATGTGATCTCCTTTTGCGACCCTAACCCTAACCAACTTTTTTTCCAATCAGCCTCCATTTTATTCCCAACTTGGAACTGGGATTGTTTAATCCCACAGCCTGTGTTTTAAAAAAATAAAATCTGCAGTCTATCAGCAAGCTTCGTGTATGAGTTCACGAGAGACAGCGAGGCCTTGGGAAGCTACGAAAATCTTAAACACTCTTGTCCACCCTCCATAAGGTGAGTTCACGCATTAGAAATAAAACTGTTTTCACAGCTTCACATCATAGGAAGCAAAACAAACAACGTCTACATGGCAGAAAGTCAGCACGGATATTTCAGCTCTTAAACTGGCTTCACTTATAAAAACACCCCAGAATTAAAGGGCAGCCGTCATCTGGTGCACCGAAGTTGTAAGCATAACCTTTCAGTCTTATTAAACAAGGTTACTAACAGTCTGTCATCGCAGTGTGATAAATTCCACAGAATAGCGGGAAAGCAGTATAAACAGCCAACCTGTGAGGTCAACGTGTCCTCAAAATGATTTTTTCCCCCCTTTTGCCTTAGAAGAAACTGTTTGTTTTGACTATCAATCAGCATTACGGGGTCATTTTAACTTTGTGAAAACGATTTTTCCTCACCCAGAATTTGGAACATCTTGGTTAATGCTTTATTATTTTTTTTAACAGCATTAAAAACGGGGCTTGAGTCATTGTAGAAGCAACGGAAAGAATTCTCCAACAGTGTTAAAATTTAAATCTGTTCCTGATTGTTGAAACAGGGGAGATGAGATGCTCTTGCATCCAGTGGGAGTAACCACGAGCAGATGTCCCAGTGTGCTGGCTGGTTCCCATAGTAGAATGAACAGAAGTGATCACTTGAGAGTACTTGAGAGACCGCCTGCTGCCAATTACCTCCAATAGACCGATTAGATCCCACAGATTAGGCCTCCTCCGAATTCCATCCGCCGGCCAATGCCGACTGGCGACCACCCGGAGGAGAGCCTTCTCTGTGGCTGCTCCGACCCTCTGGAACGAGCTCCCCGTGGAGATTCGAACCCTCACCACTCTCCAGGCCTTCCGCAAAGCCCTTAAAACCTGGCTGTTCCGACAGGCCTGGGGCTAAAGAGCTTTCGCCCCCCCCCCCTTCGAATGGTATGATTGTTGTGTGCTTTTAAATTGTGTATTGTTCTGTTCGTCTTTTTTATTCCTTATCTGTACCCCTCCCTTGACTTGGATTGTGAGCCGCCCTGAGTCCCCTTAGGGGAAAAGGGCGGCATAGAAATATAATAAATTCAATTCAATTCAATTCAATTGATCAGTGGACATAATGGACTGTGGGTGCCTGTAGGGAAAGGGGGAATTAACTATGCTTGCTTTGCGCAGGAAACCCAGAGCTGGTTTTGCTTCTTCTGTGCCAATGTGGTTTATTCAGTAAAGTTTATACTCTTGGTTAAATAATGAGTTTCTTTCTCTGGATTCGCCAACTGGACAGTTGACATTAAACCATCTCTCCAAGTAGCAGCTTACCGGGAGCCCACCAGGAGGCTGGCAGTTTTGAGATGTCGGAAGTTCGAAATGTAAATGAAAACTCAAACATCCAGGCCAAAAGTATCTAAAAAGGTTGAATCATGGCAACTGGACCAAAGTTTATTAGAACTGAGAAGCTGGCAAGAGTTGGTTCATTTCAACAACTCAATGACTACCCAAAATTCTCATTTTGATTGAAGAAGTTACTTGGGTGAATAACGAAGCATCTCAGTTTTAATAAACTTTGGTCCAGTTGCCATAACTGAACCTTTTCAGAAACCTACAAAAGCACAATCTGCACTTGGGAGGGCACCATCACAAGGAAACATTTCTTATGTTAGGGAGTCATGGTGGCACGAAACGTGAGAACTTCTGCCTTAGAAAAAACACAGGTTAATCCACTGCCTTCTGAGACATGGCTTGCTTGAACCATGGGCTTGCTGATCAAGCCACAATGGCCTGATTAATGCATGGAAACCATAAAGCATTGTTTACAGGCCACAAGTAGACCACATGTCAAATTTTTCCAACTTTCAATTTCCAAAATATTAAGGATGCTCAAAAGTTGTGAAATGCCTTGGAGATTGTAAAAGATATTTGGTTACCTTAATACTTTAATAGATGTGCTTGGTAAGTAACTACATAGATATCATACTTTTATAACATTTTGTTTGTTTCATTTGCAGCCATGTTCACACATTTCATTAAAACAAAACCGAACAAAGCTTAAGTGGTGGGATTCAAAAAAATTTACTACCCTTTCTGTAGGCGTGGCTTGGTGGGTGTGGCTGGCATGGTAGGTGTGGCTTAATAGGCGTGGGAGGGGAAGGTTACTGCAAAATCCCCTTTCCTTCCCCACCCCAGTAACCTGCTTTCCAGCTCCGTTCTCCTATGCAGGGCAACAAAAGATGACCCAGCCGATCAGCTGGGACTCGGGAGGCAAATAATGGGGGCGGGGCCAGCCAGAGGTGGTGTTTGCCAGTTCTCCGAACTACTCAAAATTTCCGCTACCAGTTCTCCAGAACTGGTTGAATACCACCTCTGATTATAAAATGTTAATCCAGCCATCTTCCCAGCCTTATGTACCTTTCAGATTGTTGCTAGGGCTAACACAGGAGGGAAAAAAGAGGGGTGGGGGAGAGAACAAGTCAAGATACACATTTCTTGGAATAATCTTTAGCCAAATATAATTTAGATTTTCCCCTTGTTTCTGTTTGGATGGGTATTTGCTAAAGGCTACTTAGGAACGTAATACAATCCTCTGAGAAAATGAAATGTGGAATCATCTGATCCAAACCATCTTCCCTCTTCCAAATTAAAGGCATTCAGGAAAGGGAAATTATTTCAGGAGACACAATTTATTTACCTCAACCCACAGTCCAGCTCATCAGAGGAGAAAAACATGTCATAAATGAGCTGATGCGGGGATAGAGAGAATCAATAATGATTATTACTTGGAGTTACTATCGCATTTCACCTGAATCCCAATTTAACCTCGGAGGAGGCTGCTGTGATATTTCATGAAGCGTGCCAAGCAATTATTCTGTGTAGCAATATCAGCCTCAGGGTAGCAGTAAGTCAACTAACTTGAACAATGGATCTGAGCAAGCAGAACTGCTGTCAAAGAGGTTAGGCGTGACAGAGTCAAATAACAACCCCCCCCCCTTTATTAGATCTTTCGATTTTTCACCCATTAAAGGAGAGATAATTTTTGTGCTCTGAAGAACATTTTATCTCAACACGGATACCTACCAATGACTACAAAATTCTGAAAGTTCTTTTGTGTTCTCGCTACATCTTTATTCCAGGCCTAGCCAAAGATATATTGCTATTTGGACAAAACAGAAGAGCAATAGCCATACTCTCCTTAAAGGCAATACGAACATTGTAATCCCTGTCCAGTGGTGAATCAACCTGCAACTATTTACAACTGATAAAACTTCTCATTTCAATATGGACTCCCTTCAACCTAGATCAGGAGTCAGGAACCCATGGCTCTGGAGCCACATGTGGCTCTTTCATCCCTCTGCTGCGGCTCCCTGTCGCTGTCGACTCCACAATTGATAGGACTTTCAATTAGAACGGGAAGAGGAAAAAGGATGCCGCGCTAGGAAGAGACTCTATGGTGGAGGAATTGGACTTCTGGTCAGCTCCAGAATTGAACAGGGAGCTTCCGGTTAGAACCTTTGCGGCTCTTTGAGTGTTTAAGCTTGCCGATCCCTGACCTAGATTGACATCAATACATAGAGTTTGATGACCCTTTTAGTCCTTCATCCGTCCATCCATCTTCATCATTTATTCATCCTTCACTTATCTGCATGTTTTCATCAATTCCCATTTCATAAAACGAGACATGATTAAATCCTTCCCCCTTTTTTCACAGATAGACAACTTATATATTTTTCTTTCATCTGTTCATTTCACTTGTTAATTTAGACCAGGGGTGTCAAACCCAGATGGGCCCTATAAATATGGATTTATGTGCCCAACATAGCTTTAATTTACTGAAGTTCTTACAGAACATTTTTTTAATTAGACCGAGAAGACGTAGAGTGGATTATCAGCCTTAATTACAACCATATCACAGGCAGCATTCTCTATCAAGGTCCAGGAATTTGATTTTAGAGTGAGTTTGGAGATTTGGATATTTTGAGGTTTTTTTTTTTCTAAGTTGCAATATGTCAATTGTGGACATTATGTTTTTATCTGTTACTGAGTTCAGAATGGAAGGAAACTGCTGTCTATCAGCAATTACTGTAACACACTCTACATGGGGCTGCCCTTGAAGAGTGTTCGAAGACTTCAGTTAGTCCAGAACGCAGCCACGCGAGCGATTGTGGGTGCACCTAGGTACACCCACGTCACACCTATCCTCCGCGAGCTGCACTGGCTACCCATTAGTCTCCGGACCCGCTTCAAGGTGCTGGTCGTCACCTATAAAGCCCTACATGGCATCGGACCTGGGTACCTGAGAGACCGCCTCCTGCCGATTACCTCCTATAGACCGATTAGATCTCACAGGTTAGGTCTCCTCCGGATCCCATCTGCCAGCCAATGTCGGCTGCCGACTCCCCGGGGGAGAGCCTTCTCTGTTGCAGCTCCAGCCCTCTGGAACGACCTCCCTGTGGAGATCCGGACCCTTACTACCCTCCCGGCCTTCCGCAAAGCCACCAAGTCCTGGCTGCTCCAGCAGGCCGAGGGGCTTGTGAAATATCCAGCCCCACGGTAACTGTGAATGTTGTATATTTTAAAGTGTTGTTTTGTTTATTTATCCCTTTCCCTTGTTTATTGTAAGCCACCCGGAGTCCTGGGCGGCATACAAGACCAATAAACTCAAACTCAATCACGTTTAGAGGCAGAGACCTGCCATCAGCAGTCTCAGTTGCTGCATGATAGATTAGCCTCATTTATATCGTTGATCCAATATGCAGAAATGTAATAAAGTGGTAATGAAAGAGCCAGAAAAAAAATATTCGCAGCAAGCAAGATTAAATATTCCATTTTGGCGGGGAAAATGTTGCTTCAATTCTCCCTTGCAATAAATACATTTTCAGGCGCAAGCTTAACTCAGGGGAATGTTCCTTAGAGCTCTTAATGTGCAATACTTTAATGAAATTATCACGAATAGAGTAACAGTTTAAAACAACAAATCAAAGGGTGTTAATGACCACTATGCTGAATTAAAAATGTATCTACTTTTTCTTTTTAAAAAACGGTTCCCTGTATCATTAGATAACAAGTGCTAAGAACATGGATAATGTTACTCTTGAAGGAAACGTAACTTGCTCAAAGCCATTATTTTTAACTTATTAATAGAATATCTTGAATATGAGGGATGTTGCCTGTATTGCTCCTAATGATGTCTATACATATTCATTATATGCAATCTCTTGTTCCCTGAAGCACAAATAAGGCTAATGAAATTCCTCACTGACGCAAAGCTAGAATCTGATAAAAATATGGCGGCTCACCAAGCACTCTGCTCCAATGGGCTGATTTTTTTTTTCATTTAAAAGCAAATATATGAGATTCAGAGGTGGGTTCCTACCAGTTCGCACCAGTTCGGTAGAACCGGTTCGTCAAATCTACCGAACCGGTTAGAAGAGGTTTCATCAGTGGACCCGGAAAGCAGGCCACACCTACAGAAGAGGTTCCAAAAAAAATTGAAACCCACCGCGCGCACGCGCACACACAGACAGACAGACAGACAGACAGACTCACACAGAGAGAGAAAGAGAAAGAAAGGAAGAAAGGAAGAAAGGAAAAAAGAAAAAAGAAAGAAAAAGTGAGAGAGATGAAAGAAAAAAAGGAAAAAGGGACAGAGAGACAAAAGGAAGGAAAGAGAGAGTGAGAGTGAGAGTGAGAGTGAGAGTGAGAGTGTGAGAGTGTGAGAGAGAGAGAGAGAGAGAGAGAGAGAGAGAAAGAAAGAAAGAAAGAAAGAAAGAAAGAAAGAAAGAAAGAAAGAAAGAAAGAAAGAAAGAAAGAAAGAAAGAAAGAAAGAAAGAAAACACATAGCCGGCAAGCCACTCCCACCAGGTCACATTGCCGGCAAGCCACTCCCACAAAGGAGGCCACACCCACAGAGTAGGTTCAAAAAATTTTTGAAACCCACCACTGATGAGATTCCATGCTGCACTGCAGAGCACCAATGCTTGCATCATCTTCATTATAAATATGAATCTGGTTCCATGCAGGCAAATCCTGAGTGGCCCAGTGACCTGTTTTGTTTGGAAATATCCTTCTCCTGTGCAGGAACAATGAAGTGCTTAAGGGAACAGCTGTGTGTGGGGGGGAGTCCTATAGAACCCAAGAGAGACAGTACAACTACAGAACCAATTAGCAGAAGCCTCGCAGCCTTTGCCCAGAACTGGAAAAACAGATTAATTCCAAGCGAAGATGAAATAATAAGAAAGGTTATGGATTGTGCTGAAATGGACCAACTAGCTAAAGGAATCAAGGGAAAAGAAGAATCAGAATTCTACCAGATATGGGACAAATGGTATAGGTTGATGGAGGAAAGAAACAAGAATCAATGAAGGAATATAACAAAAGTAAAAAAAATTGTTATGAGTAAAATAAGAGGGTTAAGAATGGTGAAATCCAAATGAAATCCAATAGAAGGGGAAATAATATAAGGTGAGCGGTATCGATTGATAATTGCTATTAGAAAGAACAGGAAGCTTCTGTTCGTATTGTATTGTGTAAATGTGGTGTACGTCTAAATTGTGTGTGTATTTTACATGTTTGTTAATAAAAAAATAAAAAATAAAAAAAGAAACCTCGCAGCTTCTGCTCATGGAGCCGAGGTGGCGCAGTGGTTAGGGTGCAGTACTGCAGGCCACTTCAGCTGACTGTTATCTGCAGTTCAGCGGTTCAAATCTCACCGGCTCAAGGTTGACTCAGCCTTCCATCCTTCCGAGGTGGGTGAAATGAGGACCCAGACTGTGGGGGCGATATGCTGACTCTGTAAACCGCTTAGAGAGGGCTGAAAGCCCTACGAAGCGGTATATAAGTCTAATAAATAAATAAATAAATAAATAAATTGGTTTTGAAAGGTAGTTGAATTTCCAGTGATTTCGAAAGATAGGAGGAAAAAGCAAATTTGACCTAAGTATTCCAAAGTAGGCATGTTTTCGGCATATCTATGACTTCAATTAAAGATAAAGGTTCCCCTTGCACATATGTGCTAGTTGTTCTCCGTTCTAGGGGACGGTGCTCATCTCCGTTTCAAAGCTGAAGAGCCAGCGCTGTCCAAAGACGTCTCCGGGATCATGTGTCCAGCATGACTAAATGCCGAAGGCGCAGGGAATGCTGTTACCGTGTTTCCCCAAAAATAAGACCAGGACTTATTTTCTTTTGACTCCCGAAATAAGCACTTGGCCTTATTTTCAGGGAGGTCTTATTATTTTTGAGGTGCAGTAGGCGGTGAGTGTGGTCACCTCATGGCTGTTGCTGTATTGCAATATTTCTTGGAGGGCTTATTTTGGGGGGTGGCTTATTTTAGCACATGCGCTCAACAGCCTGATTGGGCTTATTATCTGGGGAGGTCTTATTTTTGGAGAAACAGGGTACTTTTCCACCAAAGGTGGTTCCTATTTTTCTACTTGCATTTTTTACATACTTTCGAACTGCTAGGTTGGCAGAAGCTGGGACTAGTAATGGAGCTCACTCCTTTACGTAGCGCTAGGGATTCGAACCACCGAACTGCCAACCATTCTGATCGACAAGCTCAGCGTCTTAGCCACTGAGCCACTGCGTCCCTGATGACTTCTATTACATCTACAATAAAGCCACTAGGTTGTGGCTGTGAATTTTTTGCTATGAGAAAGTTCCTGGACATGGGGTGAAGTATCTGCAACACTGCAGGAATTTTAACACATGTTAAAGTTCTTCAACTCTCAGAATTCCCAGGCAGCAGTAAAGGAACATGACCTTGATAGAGATTTCCTATATCCGTTTGTAGCGCAACTGATTGGTGAAAAGTATCTTCAGTTCTTAAAAAAAATTATGAGTGGCTCAAACACACACACTCCAATTCACTAAACTATGAAAGGTGGAATAGACAGTACAAATATACTTGCATAATTCTATTATTATGGCCAATCTCAGTAAAAAAAAATGCAGTCATTCTCTGAAGTTGATTCCTTGGTCTGGTCTACATGATGGGGTGGCAGAAGGAAACCCACATGGAAAAGTGATGGAGGAAGGAAGAGGGAAGGAGACACTTAGCTAACCAGCCAGATCAGACAAATCAATGGAGTGACAGATGTTGCAGCCAGATTGCCCGTCACCTCCCATTGCTAATCTAAGAGCCTCACTGGCAGTGGCAAACACCATAGCAATGGAGTTCACCTTTCCCCTTTCCGATAAATTAGTCAGGAGGCAGGAAAATCCAATGTAGGTCATGGCCAGCCAAGGCAAGGACTGGACAGATGCTTCCATTAATCTCCTTTCATCGGTAAGCCCTGCTCGCTCACTTTCCCGGACTCTCATCAGAAAGACCAAAGCAACTTTTGCGACATTGTGTCACCCTTTGTTAAAGCACTAATTGCATTTGATGACCATAATTTTTGCCTTTGACACAACTAAAATACAGAAGACAAAACTAATCTTGTCTTTAAACGTGATACATTTCGGTTGCATTCTGGTTCTTGTTCACTGCAAACGTCTGTCAAACGTCTGCTTTAGCTTACTTCATTTGATAAAGAAGGAATCTTTCTTTGTTAGAAGCCTTCGGGCAAGAATGTTTCTGCCCTTATTGTCAGGTATCTAGCATCCAGGGAGACTTCATCTGCCTTAAGGTGTAAATTAATGGAAAGTTCTGACTTTTGTCCTTGAAACATATCTGAAAATGCTCAGAAGCCTGGAGATAGCTTTGCCATTCATAGTAGGCAGTGTTTTAAGTACGGTTTCTTGTATCATTGTTATCTATATTTTTTGGGGGGGGGGGTTCCACAAGCACAGGTACAGTATAGGTGGTACCTTGCTCAACAGTAGTGACTGTGAGAGGGATCCTGGAGTCCTAGTGGACAACCATTTAAATATGAGCCAGCCTTGTGCAGCAGCTGCCAAAAAAGCCAACATAGTTCTAGGCTGCCTAAACAGAGGGATAGAATCAAGATCACGGGAAGTGTTAAAACTACTTTATAATGCCCTGGTAAGGCCACACTTGGAACACTGCATTCAGTTTGGTCACCACGATGTAGAAAAGATGTTGAGACTCTGGAAAGATTGCAGAGAAGAGCAACAAAGATGATTAGAGGACTGGAGACTAAAACATATGAAGAACGGTTGCAGGAAATGGGTATGTCTAGTTTAATAGAAAGAAGGACTAGGGGAGACATGATAGCAGTCTTCCAATATCTCAGGGGTTGCCACAAAGAAGAGGGAGTCAAACTATTCTCCAAAGCACCTGAGGGTAGAAGAAGAAGCAATGGGTGGAAACTAATCAAGGAGAGAAGCAACTTAGAACTGAGGAGAAGTTTCCTGACAGTTAGAACAATTAATCAGTGGAACAGCTTGCCTCCAGAAGTTCTGAATGCCCCAACACTGGAAGTCTTTAAGAAGATGTTGGATAGCCGTTTGTCTGAAATGGTATAGGGCTTCCTGTCTAAGCAGAGAGTTGGACTAGAAGACCTCCAAGGTCCCTTCCAACTCTGCTATTGTATTGTATTGTAAGCATATATTAAAATGCAATTGAAGAATTTCAAACAAAATCCTGGAGAGATTTGTAACATTTATGATCTGTGCCACTGTTCATATGCTGCTAAAACCTGCATCTATGCCGTAATTGTGCCCTATTTGGTAATGTCAAAAAAGGCACTATGCAATCTAAAACCATCTCTATCTATTGGCCCTGGTGGCTTATGTGCTTATTTCTTTAAAAAGATTTCCACTGCCATAGCCGAACCTCCAAGCACAATCTATGAGGTATCTTTCAGAACTAGCTCCTTGCCTTGCCGTGGTCATTATCCCTTCAAAAAGGGAGATCCTAGCTTAGTAAAAAATTACTGATCAATCTCCCTGTGCTGCTTCACCTGTAAGCAATTTTAAATCAACCCATCACTTAGAGACGAACAACCTACTTTCTAACAAGCAGTTTGGTTTCAGTAAAAATTTGTCCTGTAATCTGCAACTCCTACACGGCAGAAACATTTGGACTGCACAACTTGACCAGAGTAAAGCAATAGACGCAATTTACATAGACTTCTGCAAAGCCTTTGATTCAGTGGTACATGACAAACTATTGTTAAAACTAAGCTCTTACGGCATTTCCGGATCACTGCACAAGTGGATAGCCACATTCCTGTCAAGCAGGCAACAAGTAGTCAAAATAGGCAGCGCCCTTTCAAACTCGGCACCAGTTAATAGCGGTGTTTCTCAAGGCAGTGTTTTAGGACCCACATTTTTTTTGCTTTACATAAATGACCTTTTGCGATCATATAACAAGCAGCTGCGTCCTCTTCGCTGACGATGTAAAACTATTTAACACCACCAGCAATGCTGCTACCCTACAAAGCGACCTCGACTATGTGTCAGAATGGTCGCGCAATTGTTAACACCAAATCCCAACTAACAAATGCTCTGTCCTACACATTGGCAACAAAAATCAGAACATCAAATGCAAACTGGGCAGATACAACCTTATAGACGAACCTCACTCTGTCAAGGACCTAGGAGTACTCATCTCAAATGATCTAAGCCCCAGAACTCACTGTAGCAGCATTGCCAAAAAGGCATTCAGAGTTGGCAACCTAATCTTGCAAAGCTTCTTCTCCCATAACATTGTACTGCAAACTCGGGCATACCAAACCTTCGCCAGACCAATTCTTGAATACAGCTCTTCTGTCTGGAATCCACACTGTATATCGGACATTAATACAACTGAACGGATCCAGAGGTATTTCACGAGAAGAGTCCTCCACTCCTCTGCTCACAATAGAATCCCTTACACCACCAGGCTCAAAAGTTTGGGCTTGGACAACCTGGAACTATGCCACTTACGATCTGACCTAAGCATAGTACACAAAATTGTCTGATACAATGTCATACCTGTCAACGACTTCTTCAGCTTCAACCTCAATAATACTCGGGCAAACAATAGATACAAAATCAAAGTAAACCGCTCCAAACTCAATTACAGAAAATATGACTTCAGCAACAGAGCGGTCAATGCCTGGAATGCTCTACCTGACTCTGTTGTTACTTCCTCAAACCCCCACAGCTTCAACCTCAAACTGTCTACCGTGGATCTCACCCCATTCCTAAGAGGTCCGTAAAGGGGGCGTGCATAAGCGCACCAGCGTGCCTACCAACTCTGTCCTACTGTCGCCATTTATTTGTACTCATTTCCTTGTTCATGTCCATGTTTATACTTGTTAGGAATATAATCTAACAGTTGGGTTGGCAATATATAAATCGTGTAACAATGTTGTACCTGTTTCTTTAAATCATACTGTAAAATATGATTGGTTGCTGTTTTCCTCAATTGGCCATAAGAGGGAGCCAGAATCACTGTTATCTCTTTGTTCATTAGATGCTGGGCTGATCTGATCTGAGTGTTTTGGAAGCTGGCTGTTAGAAAGTGCCGTGAGCTATTGTAAGTTTTGCAACTGCAAGCAAACTTTGAGTACTGAACTGATTATATGATACTGGACTATGTTATTTGGATTATCCCTTAACTGAAAGACATTGAGGACCCGGACTGTGGGGGCAAGTTGCTGACTCAATTTGCTAAAAAAAATTGTAAACCGCTTAGAGAGGGCTGAAAGCCCTATGAAGCAGTATATAAGTCTAATAAATAAATAAATAAATAAATAAATAAATAAATAAATAAATTGATGACTGGCTGACTTATCCGTGTATGACTTGGACTGTTTAATGGACTCTGATACCTCTATTTCCATGAAAGTAAAAGCCTATTTAAACTGCAGTGTCTTTGTATGCTGGTTTGTGTGTTCTCCAACACAACTCTAACAACGCTTCGCTGAACGTACTCGCTCTCCCAACGGGGAGCTTACTTAACAATACTTATACCTATTATCTTGTACATGTACAAACTAAATAAATAAAATAAAAATCCCAAAGAAATATTTTTAATTACTATCTGCTATATTTCAGTCTCAACTTCTTCTATTAACTTTCAGAGTTGATGAATACTCAAGAGTGTCATCCAACTGGCAGGTTTTTTTGCATTCTCCTTCAATCAATTCCTCTCAAGGTGGTAAGATGGCCGACGCTATGAGGCCTTGCTCATTTTTCAATAAGGTAGCTCTGAAAACCTTGCCAGCATTTTTTTTTTACCGTCACTAATAATAGCAGAGAATTCTAAATAATGACCCTTCAAATCTTGGAGATATTCCAAATGCAGCTTCAAGAGACCCACTGAATTAAAGGAGAAAAAGAAACTACTGAATGGCAGCCAAAAACATACGCTATATGAGCCAAGGTGGCGCAGTGGTTAAATGCAGCACTGCAGGCTACTGCTAGATCAGCAGGTCAGCGGTTCAAATCTCACCGGCTCAGGGTTGACTCAGCCTTCCATCCTTCCGAGGTGGGTAAAATGAGGACCCAGATTGTTGGGGGCAATATGCTGACTCTCTGTAAACCGCTTAGAGAGGCCTGAAAGGCCTATGAAGCGGTATATAAGTCTACTGCTATATATATACGCTGCTTTTTCTTAGGGCAACCACATCTCACATGAGTAAGGAAAAAATGTAATTTATGGTGGGAACGGGGTCATGCCCAACGGGGTATTTCCGGGGGAGGGCTTATTTTAGCGCATGCGCTCAAAAGCCTGATTGGGCTTATTATCCGGAGAGGCCTTATTTTCAGGGAAACAGGGTACAATATATGTATATGTGTGTGTGTGTGCATAATTTTGTTTTTGAAGCAAAGCTAATCCGTCTATCTGTGATAGCGCTATTTACAGATGTTGGACTTAAGACTGCCAACAGCAACAGTAATAATTAGGATTTATATATCTTGGAACAACATATTCAAATTCTTTGTGTTGGGATTTCCCTTTACATGGATTGCCCAAAATTTCACACACCATTGCAAAGGAAGAGAGACATTTGTAAGGAGAGGCAAGGAAAAAGACAATTCCTACCACATTTAAGCCTTTGCCTTCCTAACTGACTATCTTTTTTTTTTTTAGACATTTTATTAAGATTTATAGGCCGCACTTCTCCCTGAGGGGACTCAGGGCGGCTTACAATCACAGGGAAAGGGGTGCAATACCAAAAGACAAACAGTGAGTGAGCAAAATAAAATACTAAAACACAACTTGCATTCAACAGTCAACACTCGGGCGGGTAAATTAAGAACCTATCCCCAGGCCTGCTGGGAGAGCCAGATCTTAAGGGCCGTGCGGAAGGTCTGGATGGTGGTGAGGGTACGAATCTCGATGGGGAGATCGTTCCACAGGGTCGGAGCTGCAACAGAAAAGGCTCTCCTCCGTGTAGTCGTCAGTCGACATTGACTGGCAGATGGGATCCGGAGGAGGCCCAGTCTGTGCGATCTAATCGGTCGAAGGGAGGTAATCGGCAGAAGGCGGTCTCTCAAGTACCCAGATCCACTACCATGGAGTGACTATCACAGTGATGGCAAACCTTTTTCTTATGGCTTGCCAAAATTGCGTGTGCCATGACATGCACACACATGCCCACATCAATTCAATCCTCCCTGCCCACCTGCGCATGTGTGCACAACCCTCCCAGGCACTGGAGGCTTTCCTGAAGCCCGGGGAGGGCAAAAATGGTCTCCTCCAGCCTCCCGGAGGCCTTCCGGAAGCCGGAAACGGATCATTTCTGAACTTCCGGATGACCCGTTGAGGCCGGTTTCACCCTCCCCAGGCTTCAGGAAAGCCTCCGGAGTCTGGGCAGGGGGAAAACCAGCCCCAATGAGCCAACTGGAAGTTCGGGAACAAATATCCGGTTGGCCTGTTAGGCCTGTTTTTCGCCCTCCCCAGCCTCCTGAGGCTTTCCTGAAGCCTGGGGAGGGCGAAAATGGCCTCCCCCGGCCCTACAGAAGGTGAAAAATCAGCTGACTGGCACGCACATGCGTGCTAGATCTGACGAGTGATGTGCCAGCAAATATGGCTCCACCTGTGGCATGCGTGCCATAGTTTCGCCATCAGATAAATCTTTGCAAATGAGGAATCACCAACCAAAATAGTACATTATAAGTACAAAACAGGAAAATATCTCTTCTGTTGATCTCTTTGCTCCTTAGCTAATTCTATAATCCAATCTTTGGGACAATTCAGCGCAGCCAGCTGGGCCTCCCTATGAAGGCATCCACTTTGATTTATGAATTTTATTTCATTTCCAGCCCAAAGACAGACCTTTCAATCCGCACCTGTAATAATCCCGCCAGCAAACCAACATTGCTTGCAGGCTTCAATGCGCAGCTCAGCTGATCCAATTCAAAGCAACTGATATAATTTGGTAAGTGTTAAGAACAAAGATGCAAGCCAGAATTTGAAAACCTTTCTGATGCACACCAAAAATTAAAACCCGAGATAATTATAGCAAGATTGCTCCACTCATTTAAAATCCAAGGTGAGCTCATGGGCGTAAACTGACTTCATTAATTAGATGCTTTGGCTGACAACCAGTGAGAAGTGGGAGCATTGGAGCATCAGCTTTCTGCTTGGGCATCATTAAAGCTAGAATTCTGCTTAAACTGACAAGAAGTGATTGTGCACCCAGCAATTCTCAGCAATGTACAAAATTGCAGCTGGAGACTTTTAAAAATTTACAGTGCAGTAATTATTAGTTTGAAGTCAGTTGTACAAAGCACAGGGCCTAAGCATAATTTTATTCATATAAACCATTACTGTGCTCACCAGGGGTGGGTTTCAACCGGTTCGTGGAGGTCCCTGCGAACCGGTTGGTTGGCGAACCCGGAAGTAAGTAACTTCCGGGAACGGTGAAGGGCCGACCTGCCCGCCCGCGCTCCTTACCCGGTTTTGACGAGTTCTGCGCTTCCACGCATGCGCAGGACGCATACAGCGCCTGCACGATCCTCCAGGAGCAGCTGGAGCATCGCACAGACGCTAGTACGCACGCGTGCGCCGCCGGCCCCGTTCCAACCGAACCGGTTGGAACGGGGCGAGAAACCCACCCCTGGTGCTCACCATACATAATCAAAAGTCATGGGGCAATTATACCCACCATCCCAAAAGAAGTTCAGATGAAACAATACTCCCAAGACAGTTGGAGTAAGTGAGTTCTTTCAGGCAGTGATGAGGACAGTAGGAAGATATAGTTATCTTCTGGAGATACCCATAAGGTTCCATATATATTGGTTCAAAAATCAAGTTCTAACATTCTGCAAGAAAAAAAAAATCAAATCTACAAACTGAACTCATTGGTAATACTTTGAGGTCACATTACATCATATCGCCAGCAAATGGTTTTGGCCACCACATTACAAAAAAAGATGCCGAGACTTTGGAAAAAGTAGAGAGAAGCGCAACCAAGATGGTTAAAAGCCTGGAGACTAAAACATATGAAGAACGGTTGCAGGAATTGGGTTGGGCTAGTCTAGAGAAAAGAAGGACTTTCCTCTGGACTATCCAACCCGATTCCTGCAAAGAAGGGCTGACACGACAGCAGAATCCCAGTATTTGAGGGAGTCAACTTATTTCCCAAAGCACCAGAAGGCAAGACAAGAAACAATGGATGGAAACAAATCAAGCAACCTGGAATTCAGGAGAAACTTACTAATAGTAAGAGCCGAGGTGGCGCAGTGGTTAAATGCAGCACTGCAGGCTACTTCAGCTGACTGCAGTTCTGCAGTTCGGCTGTTCAAATCTCACCGGCTCAGGGTTGACTCAGCCTTCCATCCTTCCGAGGTGAGTAAAATGAGGACCCGGATTGTTGTTGTGGGCAATATGCTGACTCTGTAAACCGCTTAGAGAGGGCTGAAAGCCCTATGAAGCGGTATATAAGTCTAACTGCTATTGCTATTGCTAGTGAGAACAATTAACAAGTGGAATGGCTTGCCTTCAAAAACTGTGGTGCTTCATCACTGGAGGTTTTTAAGAAAAGACTGGGCAACCACTTACCTGGAATCGTCTAGGGCAGGGATGGCTAAGCTTTTTGTTGTCACATGCCGAAAGCTCCACCCGCACCCATAATGTAATGCATGTGAAAAAAACCATGCCCCGCCACTGCGCATGTGCACACAACCACCCCATGCAACCCCCCGTCTCCCACGCAAGTGTGCGCGCCCCCCCCCCGTGGGGCGGCCTAGTTTTTGGCCTAGTAGGCTTTCCTGCAGACTCCTGGGAGCACAAATGGGCCGCAGTGGGGCACACCGCACCCCCCTCCATGCTCCGTTTTGGGCCTAGTAGGCCTCCATGCAGCCTCCTGCTACCAAAAATGGGCCCAGGAGGGGAAACGCCGCACCCCCTGGTGCCCCATTTTAGGCTAGGAGGCCTCCCTGCAGCCTCCTGGGACAAACGACAGGCCATGGGGGGTTGCCGCAGCCATGCTCCCCCACCCCCACGGATGTGCACGTCCCCCCTTCTCCCCATGCATGAATATGCGAGTCTCTCCACACGTGCACATATGTCTCCCACATGCGCCTCACCCGCTGCATGCGCAGCAGACACCCCAAAATCAGCTGGCCGGAGGGAGGTGCGCACGCATGCACGGTGGAGCTGAGCTGGGGCAATGGCTCATGTGCCTGCAGAGAGAGGTCTGTGTGCCACCTGTGTGCCATAGGTTCACCATCATGGGTATAGGGTCTCCTGCCTGAGCAGGGGGTTGGATAGAAGACCTCCAAGGTCCCTTCCAGCTCTGTTCTGATTGTATCGATTGTATTGTAAACAAGGCAGGGCAAAAGTGCCTCTATAAACAAGCTGCCAGATGATTCAGATCCAGAACAATTGGAAGTTTAGAAGAAATTATGGTGACCATTTAGTCCCGTGTAGGAGTCCGCCTCTGCAGCACTTTAGACAAAACCACCAAACATGCTGTAGGCTCATGAAATTAATAATGCATTTGATGCCTTTTACTTTATTCCCACACTAGATTCGGGGGAGCGGGGGCAGAGCTAAAGCTAAAACTCCCCTTTTTCCATGTAGATCTTTAGGGAAGAAGAAAACTTGGTTGGGGTAAGGTGTGCCTCCATCAATAACCAAGAAAGAAAAACTCCCAACTCCATTGTTCATGGAATTAAAATACACTATATTGCCAAAAGGATTCGCTCACCCATCCAAATAATCAGAATCAGGTGCTCCAATCACTTCCATGGCCACAGGTGAATAAAACCAAGTACCTAGGCATGCAGACTGTTTTTACAAACATTTGTGAAAGAATGGGTTGCCCTCAGGAGCTCAATGAATTCCAGTGTGAAACTGTGATAGGATGCCACCTGTGCAACAAATCCAGTCGTGGAATTTCCTTGCTCCTAAATATTCCACAGTCCACTGTCAGCTGTATTATAAGAATGTGGAAGTGTTTGGGAACGACAGCAACTCAGCCACAAAGTGGTAGGCCACGTAAACCCGTCCAACATCAGTGTGTGACCACACAAATGCGCGTCTGGGAGAATGGTCACAAATCCCCATAAACACACTCCTGAACCTTGTGGACAGCCTTCCCAGAAGAGTTGAAGCTGTTATAGCTGCCAAGGGTGGACCGACGTCATATTGAACTCTATGGATTAGGGATGGGATGTCACTTACATTAAGTTCATATGCGAGTAAAGGCAGGTGAGCGAATACTTTTGGCAATATAGTGTACTTTTACTGGTTATGAAAAGATAGCAACGAAAGTAAAGCAAGATCTGAACCAGAAAGTCATGAACAAGTACATAATAAATAACCCAGCCCCCTCCCTCCAATAACCCCACCCCAGTGTCCAATCTGCAACTCCCTTAGATGTCATGTGGGGTGCATCTCCAAAAGGCATCATCATGTTGGTATGCAGGACGGTTGGCCTTGAACAGGTCTAAACACCGGCCACCAGCATGTGCAGAAGATGGTGAGAAGAATACTCCCTTTTCCATATCACCTCCTGTACCATTCATTCCCATCTCAAATACCATGCCCTCACCTTCCCCGCTTCTATGGCCGCCGATAGCAAGTAAGCGAAGCAGAGGCTGACAGTTGGTTTCATTCATGAAAATCATGGGATCAATGGCTCAGCCTTGTTAGCAGAGTGTCGGTATCTGCTGAAAGATTAATGAGCTTCTTGGTGCATTTTGTTGGTTCTTGGTAGAATCTGCTTAACCTTTCAAGAACAACTGATCTTAAGTTTTTTATTTTTTATAAAAAAAATGTCAAATCAATGTGTGAACAGTGTGGCACCTGGGCCCAATACATTCCAATACAAAAAACCTAATCAGATTAAACATTATTATTACATTCAATCAGCATGCGAAATTCCCCCTAACAATGCACATCTATATTAGGTTACCGTCTATCATTATTCAATAATTCCACCTATTTCTCATAATTACTTTCATTTTATCAAATAAAGATGCAATACATTAATATTCCCTTTATTTCTATCCCTTATTCTAGCTTTTAATCCTTTTATTTTTAAAAAAACTTTTTCTTTCCTATCCAACTTGCAATCATGTCATCTGATTACAAAAAGAGGGGAGGGGAAAAAGAAAAAGAAAAGAATAGACAGGGAGAGATAGGGAAAGACAACTCAGAACCACAAGAGATCATCCTTCCCTCATCACTTGCCTGCTTCATACTTTAATTGCTACACTTTAAAGAAAAGAGGGGCAAAGGGAAAAGCAAGTCAAAACAACAATAGTGAAAGAAAGAAATATAGGTTCACCGACAAAAGGGCAAACGACAAAACCGCGCCCGACTAAACCGCGGTGACAAAACCGTGTGTTCTAAAGCGCTCCAACAAATGAGCGCTGAATCGCGGTGACAACAGCGCGGCGAAAGAAGCGTGCTGTAAAACTAAACCTAACCCTAAACCTAACCCTAAACGTAACACTAAACCTAACCCTAACCCTAACCCTAACCCTAACCCTAACCCTTACCTTAACTTAAATCGCCCCTCTGTCGACTGAAATCGCCCTTCTGTCTCCACACTGTTGTTGCCGCGTTGATGACATCGCGGTTTTAGTGACACGGTTTAGTCGGGCGCGGTTTTGTCATTCGCCCTTTTGTCACGGAAATATATCATCTACCCATCGTCTCTTGCCCACTTCGATACTTTAATTGCTACGAACAACTGATCTTGAACAACTTGTCTTTCACCTAGGATTTAGGCTGGCGAAATAGTCATTGGTTGTGGTCTTGCTTCAGTTACATGTAATATTCCTGAGTCCGGTTCCTTTTTATAAATCAAGACTAACTTATTACCTTGGGAGTGTGAAGGGCGAGATGCAAATATGATCTCAAGAAGGAATAAAATGGGAGACCTTGATTAAAAGTAGGTTCTCATGGTGATATTAAATATGTGTCATATTTTATTTTAATCCATCAACAGAGATTCACAGACAAGGGCAATTTTGTGGCACTTACACTAGTCTTCCCCGAGGTAGCATATTCCAGATGTGCTAAATCACAGTTGTCATTCATTTTCAGCAGCTTTTCTTTAAAGCATAAATGAGATGGGGGGGACTCCCAGGGCTCTACATTATCCGAGCAAAGCCAAAAGGGGGAAAAAGCTTGATGCACAGAACTGAAAATAAGCATTTCACCATACAAAACTAGCATTTTACTCTGCAGCCAAATTCAGCCGTGACTTCTCTCCCCCAAAATCATGATGGCAGGTTAAGTTCTGGCATGCGTTAATACTGTCAATATTTAATACTTGTGGTGTTGTTGTTAGTTGCGAAGTCGTGTCCGGCCCATTGACACCCTTTGGCAGTGGTGGGTTCCGGCTCCCATTGCAACCGGTATGCTGCAATGGAGCCGGGCGTCTACCACATGTAAGTGCGCAGCACGCGCATGCGTACCCACATCCCATGACGCTCCAGCTGCTCAGAAGAGCATCGCGCAGGCACCGTACACCCCGTGCGCATGCGCAAATGCCCCGGTCACCTCAAATACAGGTAAGGAGGTTAGGCGGGTGGGTGGGCCCTCCGGGGCACCATACCGGAACTGTACCTGGTGCTCCTAGCAGTATCCCACCACTGCCCCGTGGGCAACGTTCCTCCAGGCCTTCCTGTCCTCTACCATCCTCTGGAGTCCATTTAAACTCACGCCTGCTGCTTTGGTGACTCCATCCAGCCACCTCATTCTCTGCCATCCCCTTCTTCTTTTGCCCTCAGTCTTTCCCAGCATGAGGCTCTTCTCCAGTGTGTCCTTCCTTCCCATTAGGTGGCCAAAGTATTGGAGTTTCCTCTTCAGGATCTGGCCTTCTAAACAGCAGTCAGGATTGATCTCCTCTTGGACTGACCGGTTTGATGGCCTTGCAGTCCAAGGAACTCACAGGAGTCTTCTCCAGCACCATAGTTCAGAGGCCTCAATTCTTTAGCGCTCAGCCTTCCTTATGGTCCAAATTTCACATCCATCCATTGCAACTGGGGAAACCATAGCCTTGACTATACGCACTTTTGTTGGCAGGGTGATGCCTCTGCTTTTTAGTATGCTGTCTAGTTTTGTCATAACTTTCCTCCCCAGGAGCAAACCTCTTTTAGTTTCTTGGCTGCAATCCCCATCTGCAGTGATCTTGGAGCCCATGCCTAATATTTAAGCATTAATTTAATGTTAACATTTAATAGTTTAATATTGTTAATGTTAATATTTAATAGTTTAATACTGAGCAGGAGATTGGACTAGAGGACCTCCAAGGTCACTTCCAACTTTGTTCCATGCAACAGAACAAACCACAGATTGCTTGTTTCTTTCAAAAAATAATAATAATAATCAGAGCCCACCTCTGAAGATAAAGACTGTCAAGCAATCTTCTCTTTAGTTTTTTTCCCCCTAGGCCAGGGGTCTCAAACTCAACAGACCCAGCCTGGATGTGTGCGTGTGTGTGTGCTTAAATCTGACCCGTGGGGCCGGCCTGGAAATATTAAAGTTTTGAAGGTTGACGGAAGGACGAGACGGGAGCCAGGCCTCTCAGAACAAGAGGTTTATTCAAAGGTAACTATTTACAGGCGATTCAGCACCCTCCCTGTTTGACAGCTATTTTAACAGAGCTGTCAAGCAGGGATAGTCAATGAACGCGCCCCTAGCGGCTAGCAACAAGCGACGCCGTGCCCCAGCCAATCAGGGCGCCGCCTGGTTTGTTGCCAGCCACCAGGTCATAAGTCAAGGACTTTCCAAGTCCTCAATATAAAGGACCGGCCCTTAACCCGTTTTCAGCTTCCACGGCGATTCGCAGCACTCTGCCAGTGACAAAGAGGCCACACGGAGGCCCCGTGAAGCCTCCGTGTGGCCATTTTTGGCCAACAGAGTTCTGCAGGCTGGGGAGACTGAAAATGGGCTTTGTGGGGCCTCCGCGCAGCCTGTTTTTGTCTGGCAGAGTGCTGCAGGAGGCTTCTGTCCTGTCTCTCCCCAGTCCCCCCCACCGCCGCCAGCCCGCGGAGAAGAACTACAATGCTGGTCCGGGCCTCAAAAAAATCCAGTTTGACACCACCACCCCCAGGCGGTCTTCTGAACAGATGCAAATATCTGATCCCTCCTCCCCAGCTTTCAGGTGGGATGCGAACTCCCTCTGCAGAGTTTGAAAGCGCACACAATACTGATCCCCACTGTATGGAGCACTTTCTGCCTCCAGGATTCCAAATAAGTCTGGCATGGAAATCAACAGACATAACAAAGAAACAGTATTAATCATCCACTTCTTATTCAGCTGTGATTCATTAAAGCTGATTAAGAAGCACACTGTCTAAACCTTTCCCTGGGGGTGTTGTTGAAGAAGGTACAAGAACTATAAGCTTTGATTGCGTATATTATAGTCACATACAATTATGGAAAGTTTTGTTCTTTGACGTTTCTCCTATGTGAAACTAGGACTATGCAAAGATTTTGAAGAAGCTGCTGTATAATATTTGATGGTGCAGATAAAACACCTTTCTTGGAGTGATGGGGTGGCCTAGAGGTAAAGCTCTCGCCTCACAATCTGGAGGCTGTGAGTTCGATCCAAGGTAGAGGCAGATATTTCTCTCTCTGGGCACAATGAGAATATATCTGCTGAAGAAAACTCTGCACTGGCGACAGGAAGAGCATCTGGCCATTAAACACTTTGCTAGCTCCATTCAGTTGCCCAGACTCCATCCCGCAAGGGATTATGGGGTCGTTAAAAGATGATAATGCACCTTTCTTCAAAGTGTGGAAGAAGCCATAAACTTTCAGAGGTAGATGTGTGTGTGTGTGTGTCATAGGTGGGCTCCTACCAGTTTGCACCTATTCGGTAGAACCGGTTCGTCAAATCTACTGAACCGGTTAGAAGAGGTTCCACCAGTGGACCTGGAAAGCAGGCCACACCTACAGAAGAGGCTCCAAAAATTTTTGAAACCCACCACTGGTCCTTGGATAGGATTATTCTACACTATCATGCTCATATTTATAAAACTCAGTGCCTCTGTGAAAGGTAAGGATGACTACTGCGTTTGTGGTGCAATCAGAACATTGCGTGTGTTGAAGTTGTTTTAACGCAAACCAAAGATGCCTTTCAAAAAACAAGTTTACACCATATTCTTATGCATGCCAGCCCTGTGTGTGAGGTAATTTAAGGTGGTTCTGACAAGTGTCGTCGGCATCTTCATATCCAGTCACATGGGCGGCAAGCCACTCCCATCCGGTTACATGGGCGGCAAGCCACTCCCATCCGGTCACATGGGCGGCAAGCCACTCCCACAAGGGAGGCCACACCCACAGAGTAGGTTCAAACAATTTTTGAAACCCACCACTGGGTTGTGTGTGTGTGTGTGTGTGTGTGTGTTTCCCTCCAAAGTTTTTAAGCTCTCTCTTTGCTTCACTGGCACATTCAATACACAAGCAACACAGAGCATCTTTCAAAGGAATCATGTGGGTTTTGTAAACAACTCAATTTCTTTAATGCTCCTTTTTATTAGAGTACAGTACTGCAGCCACTTCAGCTGACTGTTAGCTGCAGTTTGGCGGTTCAAATCTCACCAGCTCAAGGTTGACTCAGCCTTCCATCCTTCCGAGGTGGGTAAAATGAGGACCCAGACTGTGGGGGCGATATGCTGACTCTGTAATCCGCTTGAAAGGGCTGAAAGCCCTATGAAGTGGTATATAAGTCTAACTGCTATTGCTATTGCTATTATAGATTGCTTCTTTTGAATGTTTTGTCAACCCTCACAGGAATGCATCACGAGTCCCCAATGTTACCCTTTCCAGATCAGATAAGGAACTACAGTTCAACCTCAGATGCCCAAATGTCAATCACCCATAACATTTGCCGAAACTGCTGTTCAAAGTCCAATGTTCAACTCAGCCCAATCCCTCTGTCCGCATGATTTATGGAGCCACTTAAGATCAGTAGGGAAGATGAGGCTGCATGGGAAGTTGTCCTTCAGAGCAATTCTTCTCAAGAGGAAATCTGCCTTCTTCTTAATATAACTCACATGGGAAAACGGAACTGAAAAAGGCTTTTTCTGAGGTTCTCAATTTTTGCAGCAAAAGCCTTTTAAGAGAACCCATTCGGGCAAACTGAAATAATCACATAAAATAACATTATTTTAAACAATACAACCAGGAAGCTTGGTGGGAAAAAAATAACTATTCCGTCTTTCCAATGACTGCAATGGAGTGGAGTTTGGGGTGGCAGTATATTTAATAGGCTAGAGAGGGTGATCGCCTCCAGATATTTTGGACTAGAGCCGAGGTGGCGCAGTGGTTAGAGTGCTGTACTGCAGCCACTTCAGCTGACTGTTATCTGCAGTTCGGCGGTTCAAATCTCACCGGCTCAGGGTTAACCCAGCCTTCCATCCTTCCGAGGTGGGTGAAATGAGGACCCAGACTGTGGGGGCGATATGCTGACTCTGTAAACCGCTTAGAGAGGGCTGAAAGCCCTATGAAGCGGTATATAAGTCTAACTGCTATTGCTATTCCCACAAGCCCCATTCAAGGTCATCCATGGTGAGGAGACCCACAGAACTTTTCCTGATCACCAGACTTTGTTTTGAATTCAGAACACAGGGAAGTATCAGTTGCCTTACTCTTCCTGACCAACCACTCATGATATCATTGAAGGTCCATTTCCAAAATGCTTCTCTCTCTCCCACTTCTTCACTGATTGATTGAATAAACCAAGGGTGTCAAACTTGATTTCATTGAGATTGAGTTTGACCTCGGAGGTCAGGTGGGGGTGTCGCGGGCACCTGTGGTGCAGGGGTGGGTTACTGCCAGTTTGGTGCGCTCCGCAAGTGTGCACATTTGCCTTTAAATAGGTCTGCGCATGCACAGAACATTAAAAATGTCAAAAAACATGCCACAGCGACGAGCAAACAGTTCAGGGGCGTGGCGAGCCTGCCGTCCCTACTGGTTCAGTGACCCAGTCGCCATTTCTACTACCGGTTCACCCAAACCAGTGCAAACTGGTAGCAACCCATCTCTGCTGTGATGGCCAAGTGCTAAGACAGGATTTCCCTCAGACCCTCCCTCCCTTTCATTATAATCTTCCTTCCTTCCCTCTCCTTCCCTCTTCCTTCTCCTTTCCTCTTCCTTCTCCTCTTTCCTTATTTTTCCTTCCTTGCTCTCTTCCCATCTTCCCTTTTTTTCCTTTGTCTTTCCCTTTCTCCTTTCCTATCCTTTCTTGCAAGCTCAAATGCAAAAGGGGAAACATTTCCCCTTTTGTTTCGTTTTTAGTTTGTTTTGCTAGCCCTCTGACAGTGAAAATAAAACCCGGGGGGGGGGTTCACTGGCAGAGGGCTGAAGGAGGCAGCCGTGTCCGAAAATGGCGCCCAAGAAGGACACGTGTGGCTCTCCCAAGCTCCATTTTTGCGGGAAGAGGCACTGTGGACCAGACCTTTGCTGTTTCCAGGGCAGCTCTGCAGGCCACAGGATTCCCAAAACCATGTGTGTGAAAGCCAAGAGAACCTTACATAAGAGATGCCCTCCCACACACCATTTCAGGCAACACTTAAAAGCTGGCTGCCCTTTCCTTTCAATACATCTTGAGGAGTATTGATTGTTTAATTTTAGTATTGCTTAGTTTTAATTTCTTGTATGCCAATTCTGAGTTATGGCTATCCAGACCAAACGTTCTAATTTCTAATGTTGGATTTTCCCCCTTACCAGAGGGAGCCCCCCTGTGGAGTACCGTGAAGCCGTTACCATGGCAACTCCACTGTGCTGTACAGTAGAAGCCATTTTACGGCAGTACAGTAGAAGTCATTTGAAGGCACAACAGGATATATCTTAACAGAACACATACCCCAAGGGGCTTTAAGGGTGTCTTATCCCCACAATAGTTTTCTCCAGAGAGTAAGTCATCTGTGTACCAAGTTTGGTTGAAATTGCTCGAGGCATTCCAGAGTTATGCTGTACACATACACACACACACACACCAGTTTGTGTGTGTGTGTGTGTGTATTCAAGATAGCTAACATCTCCAATACTCCCTCCTCTTCCTATATTCTCCACATGAAGTCTGAGGATGAGTTGTCTGAGAGAAAGTGTGACTAGCCCAAAGTCACACAGCTGGCTTTTAAGCCTAAAGTTGGATTCGAACTCACAGTTTCCTGGTTTCTAGCCTAGTGCCTTAACCACTACACCAAACTGGTTCTTTCACCCGGGAAGCAGACTGAAAACCAAAGCAGCTCACAGAGCACAAGTGTAGCAAACGTCCTTCTAGGAAGGCCCATGCCATTGCATCAGCTTGAAGCTTCCGGATACTCTTCAAGGGCAGCCCCATGTAAAGCGCATTATAATAGTTCATTCAGGTGATGACCAGGGCATGAATAACTGTAAGAGCTTCCTTATACAGGAACAGGTGCAATTGGCACACAACACAAAGTTGTCTAAACATGAAGATGGGATAGAATCAAATAAATAAATACAGACTTAGCATTTTGCCAATAATACCAATCAGGAAACCCACTACTTTTCTTATGACTTAAAGGCAGCATGGCTCAAGCTTAAAAAACTCCTGCTTTGCCACTGCAGTGCTCAAGCACCATGGGCCCTGGCCAGTAGGTCACTTTTCCATGGACAGAAACACCTATCTGCCTTCTTAAGTTTTCCACTGCCGTGCAGTTGCTAAATTGCTGTAGGACAGTGCTTCTGAAACTTGGCAACTTTAAGATGTGTGGACTTCAACTTCCAGAATTCCTCACCCAGCATGCTCATCCAGAGAACGCTTGGAGTTGAAGTCCACATATCTTAAAGATGACAAAATTGAGACACACTGTTTTAGAGTCTTAGTATCCTTCCTTTTGGAAGCAATATTGTGCATCTTTTTCCATAAGACCACCGAAACACAGCCATCACTAAAAAGTTAATAGTAAACTTTACTGATTTTCTTTTACTACTGTAAGGAATATCCTTATTACCGGTACATTCCATATCTGCTTAATAATAAAAGATAAGAGTTATAAATAAAAGATAAGAGTTGTTTGTCAGCGTTCCAAGTATCATGTAGAATTAAATCAAAGTCCAAGGCAAAACAATCCTTAAAGTTCCAATTTAATAAAGCAGACATCTTAGCACATCTGTGGTAATCCCAATTCTGGAAATGACATCAGAATTCCACCCAGTTAAAAGCTCATGATCTTGTCCCCACACCCACAATCCATCACATGGTCTAATCTTCTTCTTCCACGCGGGAGTCTCCACCCAGCCACTTCAGGTCAGGTGTAAAAGTGCGGAGACAAAAGATGACCTTGGCTTCTAGAAAAGAATGACAACAATACATTCCACAATCCTACTCCTTTCTATTCCCCCCTCCCATCAACTATACTAATGAAACAGCATAATGAAATAAGAGAAAGTGTAGCAGGCCAAAATTCTAAAAGGAATATAATTGCAGGCCTGACATTGTTATTGCCTAATTTTGCAAACTTTCTTCTCCGGTAACATTGTATTGCTAACAAGGGCATACAAAACCTTTGCCAGACCAATTCTCGAATACAGCTCGTCTACCTGGAATCCACACTGTATATTGGACATTAATTCAATGAACAGGTCCAGAGGTATTTCACGAGAAGAGCCCTCCACTCCTCTGCTCACAATAGAATCCCTTATGCCACCAGGCTCGAAATTTTGGGCTTGGACAACCTAGAACTACGCCACCTACAGTCTGACCTAAGCATAGTACACAAAATTGTCTGCAACAACATCCTACCTATCAAGGACTACTTCGGCTTCAACCTCAATAATACTCGAGCAAACAATAGATACAAACTCAAGGTAAACCGTTCCAAACTTAAATTGCAGAAAATACGACTTCAGCAACAGAGTGGTCAATGCCTGGACTGCGCTACCTGACTCTGTTGTTACAGCCTCAAACCCTCAACCTTAAATTGTCCACCGTGGACCTCACCCCATTCCTAACAGGTCCATAAAGGGGGCGTGTATAACCGCACCAGCGTGCCTACCGTCCCTGTCCTACTGTCCTCATTTGCACTTATTTCCTTTGTTCATGTCCATGTTTATACTTATACCTGTTATCTTGTACACATTTGACAAACTAAATAAAAAATAAATAAATAACCATATGTAGACTAGTCAAATGTATACCCATTTATCACCAATCAAAGCAACCAGGTTAGCAAATCCACCAGCAGTAGTGCAAAATTGTGAAGTTGTTTACAGTTGAATAGTGACTCATTTAATTCTTTTAATTTATAATCCACAGTATGAGTTGTACAGTTTCTGTTCTTAATCATTTAATGTTTCTCAAAGTTGGCAAACTTTAAGATGCATGGACTTCAACCCTGGGGAATTTTGAGAGTTGAAGTCCACACATCTTAAAGCATCCAAGGTTAAGAAACACTAATTTAAAACATTCCAAGACTATATTTCTGAACTGTAAAACAAAGTCTCACCCTTGGATTTTACCTATAGTAACTTCACAAACACTAAAGCGGAAAAATTGTTCCAAGAATCAGCAAAAAAATGGCTGTGCCTTGTTTTCATCACACTTCTTTGATTCTCCTTCCTAAGAAAAAAACATTTTTCTTACCTAATAGTGTTGTATTTTAGGTATAATTTAATTTTTTAAGGCTGCCCGACCCACAACAGTTATATTATAACCATCCCATTTGAAATATTAAGATGGCTCTTATAAATTGAATGCCATCGAATTAAGCTGTTTTTCAACTTGTGAGTTCCCTGAAGGTTATGGTTTTTTTTCAAGAGAGTTAATTAAAGAAAAGTGCATATTTTTTATGCTAGACAGATTCCAATATTCCTGCACTGGAAAACTAGAGAAATAAAGATGTAGCCTGAATTATTTTTGCCAGAGATCTGTATTGAATATAAATCTATCAGTTTCTCTAACTGATTTCTTCGGCAGCTGAGTTTGCATTGCAGTTCAAACATAGTAATGCAGATTTTTCTCTGGGTTTCTAATAGAGCCACCGATAGAAACAAGCCCAGGGAATCTTTTTAATAGCAGTGCATAAAAAAACAGAAAAGGCTGTTCCCATAATGCACTAAGGAGATCTTGACAAATGCTATGAAGTCACCGATTCAGAGCAAGGGGAGGGTACCACTTCAAGGGAACAAAGGCAGAGTGAATCATGGAATGATCATGCAACCTCTCAGCCAAGACGGTGAGCAAGGAGAAACTATCTTGAGATCTGTCCAGGAAGGAGGAGAATGGCCATCGGCCAAAGCAGCGGCAACATACAGCAACATACAGACCAAGCATGACCTCAAGGGTCACAGAGGACCAGAGCTTCAGGCAGATAATAGCAAGAAAATAGCATTTGTGATGGGAAGCTCCCCATCTAATTAAGACAAAAAAAATTGGAAGAAAGCAGCCACAAACTGTGATTTACTCCCCCTACCTACCCAATTCCGTTTTTAAGTACAATGACAATAAAGATTATACTTATACCTCTATACCGGTATTTCTCCACCTTAGCAACTTTAAGATGTGTGGAATTCAACTCTGGGAGTTGAAGTCCATGCATCTTACAGTTGTCAAGGTCGACAAACACAGCTCTGGAAAGCGGTATTCAGTCTTCAGGGAATGTCTTCTACACCAATGGTATTGTGGCCAACCAGCAGAGCTGGTAGCAGATTCGGACAGCGAGAAGGTTGAGGAGGAACATGGGCCAGTCCTGGAGTCTGGGGAAGGCTCTGCGGAGGACTCTGTCAGGCAAAGAGGGGGCCAGAGCCGTATGCCAGTTCTCAGCTGCCTTCGGAGTCAGACATCAGTGAGGCAGACGAACAGCTGGAGCCCTGTTCCAAAGTGTGGGCATGCACAGAGTTGCCAGATGAAGGGAACAGCTAGAGAACAGAGGTCAACTTTGGAGTAAGGCTACAGGTGGACAATGAATGGCCCCTCCCAGAGGAAATAAAAGAGGAGCGAAAGGGGAGGGGAGTTTGCAGGAGACAATTAGTTCACTTAATGGCAGCTCTCTCTACGCCAAGATCTATGACTGTAAATCCTCCCTTGAAAGACTTTGCTGTATTCATCACTTCCCATCTTTTGCTGAGAAATCTCCCAACAAACCAATGGAAATATCAGGACTTCCCAGAGTGGGAAATACACTTTTAATACACCTATTAGATGCCAATCCAATAAATACTGTGGCCATGCGATTTGTTTGCAGAAGTAAGCTGTAAAAAAGACATCAGCAAGACGCTTTAGCCAATTTATTTCGAGGATGTTGGAGATGGGATTATGTTAGATCTTTGAATGTTACAAACACAACAGGTGTTAATCCAACCTGAAAAAAAACCACAGCAGACTCTAACTTGAGGAACACAAAGGCCTTTTTTTCTGTCTAGGAGGGAATTTAATTGTTTACGCTGCATTCTAGAAACCGGAGCATACATCAAGCTTTATTCCCCCTGCATAAAGATCCAGCTTTGTCCATTTTCCCCTCAGAGAAATAACGTCAATGCTACAGATGGCAAAGCGTTGAATTTCTCTAGGATGGGGACATCAGTGAGGGACAATTCCCACATCCTGTTTTTCTGGTCACAAGGAACATGTTATATTACGGCCTGTGTTAGAAACAAGGCAGGAAGACAACGGAGAGGTGATTTCAACTGGTATCACTGAAATGGTGAAGACCTTTCCCCCTCTAAATAAATAAAACCTCTTGGAGCAATGGTCACCAACTGGTGATCTGTGGACCACTGGTGGTCGGTGAGAAAATTTTGGTGGTCCACAGAAAAATTATTTGCATTTTTTATATTACACTAAATCAGGGGTCCTCAAACTACGGCCCCTGGGATGGAGACAAGCAATGAATACTTGAGAGACCGCCTGCTGCCAATTACCTCCCACAGACCCATTAGATCACACAGGGTTGGCCTCCTCCGGGTTCCATCTACTAGCCAATGCCATCTGGCTACTACCCGGGGGAGGGCCTTCTCTGTGGCAGCTCTGACTCTCTGGAACGAACTCCCCGCAGGGATTCGGACCCTCACCTCTCTCCAGGTCTTCCGAAAAGCCGTCAAAACCTGGCTTTGCCAGCAGGCCTGGGGTTGATGAGTTCCCTCCCCGCTCGACATGTATGGTTGTGCGACTCTTGCTTATTTTAATTATATGTATTTCGTTTTATGTTCCCCTTTTTTCCCCTTTTGAATTGTTCGCCGCCCTGAGTCCTCCCGGAGAAGGGCGGCATACAAATAATAAAATTCAATTCAATTCAATTCAATGCTTGTTTTGCTGCAGAGTCTCCCACTTTGGGGTCTTTCTATGTGGGTCGGGGGGGGGGCAGAAATTCTGACTTGGGGGCTGCTTCAGCCTCCTGGTGTGGGGCTTTGGACAAAGGCTGGAGGGAAGTGCTGCTAAAGAGCCAGAAGACCCTGTTCCAGTGGGACTGCATCATGGTCTGGAACTGGCTGACCATCTCAGCCCACTGAGCCCCTTGGCGCCAGTACCTGGCCTTGCACTCCCGCAGGTCTTCCCTCTGCTTGGAAAGCCTATGCTCGTAGTCCTCAGTGAGGTATTTCTGCTGGGCCTCCTTCTCGGTCAGATCAAATTTGAACTGAGTTTTGCCAACTCTTTCTTGTGGTGGCTGCTTAGCTCCAACAATTGCTTCCTGTTGGGGCTTAGAGCCCTGATGGGCAAGCGAGAAGGAGCTGGGAGGGGTGAGTAGAGGCTGGCGAGGCGCCCCTCGATGTGAGCGACATCCAGGTGGCCATGCCCACCCAGTCACATGACCACCTAGCTACACCCACCCAGTGTATCATTAAGCCGATCATATTAGTGGCCCGCGGGATTTAAAATTATGAATTTAGTGGTCCCTGAGGTCCGAAAGATTGGGGAACCCCTGCCTCAGAGGATTTCAGTTGCAGCAAGATCCAGCAGTACTTCCCAACATGAAAAGAACATTAAAAGGACAGTTTCCTCATCTCTTCTTCCTTCTTTTCTCCAGCCCAGCAAAATAGCCGAGACATACCTTTGATACTCTTATTACGGTGAGGCCAGGCAGGTTGACCCAGAAAATAAAGTGCAATTCACAACAGCCTCCCACCCCCCCTCCTGCTCACCCTCTTTGGAAATTAAACCAGGAAAGAGGACACAAACTTTGTTTTCCTCAAAAGAATATGAGTCACCCACAGATTTGTCTTATTAAGAGGATCTTATTCTATCAGGAAGTAGAGACAATTCTCCTATAGGGGAATTATTAGGCCTACTGTATCTCTACAGTACTCTAGATCAGTGTTTCCCAACCTTGGCAACTTGAAGATGTCCGGACTTCAACTCCCAGAATTCCCCAGCCAGCATTCGCTGGCTGGGGAATTCTGGGAGTTGAAGTCCGGACATCTTCAGATTGCCAAGGTTGGGAAACACTGCTCTAGATTATATCTGCTACAACAATTGCATCTCCCACATTTAAGAGCTTTTATGCAAGAATAAAGGTTTATTTATGAAACCATGAAAGGATCCTTTTCTTAAGCACTTTTAACAGAACGGAGCTTCTGGTAGCAGTTCAGTCACCCTAATTCAGCAACTGGTGGCCGGTGTTTCATTTTGCATGGCCACACAATGATGGGCACCTTGGAAACTACAGCCAGATACAACGGGCAGCTTGTAGGCAGGAATCATCTATCGACCAATCATGAATAGAGCCGGAAGGGACCTTAGAGGTCTTCTAGTCCAACCCCCTGCCCAAGCAGGAGAGCCTATATATTATTGCAGACCAAGAGGAGGTCTGGTTCATTTAACAACACTGGGGAGACAGAATCCCCCCCCCCAGGTTCTTTAAGGAACCCTTTTGCATTGAAACAAGAAAAGCTACAAAGGGATGGTTTTTGTGCCAGGCAGGCGGGCTCCCCCCACTTTAAGGATCTCCGGCACTTCACAGGTTATGGCTGGGGGAAAGAGCACCTGAGCAAGTGCAGAGGGCTTCCGAAAAGGAGGGTCAGCGCAGAGAAAAGGGTGGCGGCGCCCCGGAGCGCCTGCATTTCTCCCGGCCAAGCAAAGGCTGCGACTTCCTCTACCAGGGCGGGTTGCCTTCGCCGCCCACCTCCCACCGGCTGCTGCCTTTCCCAGCCGGCATCTCCCACCGGCCCTCCACTCACCGAGCCCACTGATCTCGTGGCGGAGGCTCACGCGGGTCCTCTCCTCCACTATGGCCCGCAGCATCTGCTGAAGGGAGCGGTCCAGCTCCCCGCTGTCGCCGTCCTGCTGCCCGGGAGTCGCGAAGGAGGCCATGCCAGCAGCGCCCGCCCAGCGTCGGGCATCTCAAGCGCTCGGGCCGGATTGCCCCTGCCCTGCCCCCAGCGTGGGGACTAGGCGAGAGAGCTACTGCGGGGGCATGGCCGCTGCTGAGCGGCCTGGCTGAAATGCCCGTCGCTTCCCCTCCCTTCCCTGCCCAGAGAGAGGCTTCCCCGCTGGCCGGCGCCGCTTCCGCCTCCTCCGCAAGCAGCAGCAGCTGATCTGCAGCTGGCGGCGCTCGCCTTTTAGAACGCTCGGCGCGTCGCAGCCAATGGGGGGCCGCGAAGAGGGGAGGGCGTGGCCGAGCCCGGGCTGAACCCCTGACGTCAGTCATTCCCGGACCGCGAGGCTGTTACTGCAGCCGAGGCGGGGAAGCCGCGGGAAAGCCAGACCAGCTAGCGGTGTCTTTCCTGCAGCCGGCGGCGTGATCCACCGCCGTGCCCAAGCCGACGGCTCCCTTAGCTGATGTCGAGAAAAGGTAAGGAAGGGAAATAGGCACTGGCGGGAATGGCAGTCGCCAACCCACTTTGAACCTCGTTGCAATTCCTAAAATTATTAGAATAGAATAACTTGGAAGGGACCTTGAAGGTCTTCTAGTCCACCCCCCTGCTTAGGCAGGAAGCCCTACACCCCTTCAGACAAATGGATATCCAACATCTTCTTAAAAACTTCCAGTGTTGGAGCATTCACAACTTCTGGAGGCAAGTTGTTCCACTGATTATTTGTTTTAACTGTCAGGAAATTTCTCTTTAGTTCTAAGTTGCTTCTCTCCTTGATTAGTTTCCACCCATTGCTCTTGTCCTGCCCTCAGGTGCTTTGGAGAATAGCTTGACTCCCTCTTCTTTGTGGCAGCCCCTGAGATATTGGAAGACTGCTATCATGTCTCCCCTAGACCTTCTTTTCATTAAACTAGACATACCCAGTTCCTGCAACCGTTCTTCATCTGTGTTAGTCTCCAGTCCCCTAATAATCTTTCTTGCTCTTCTCTGCACTCTTTCTAGAGTCTCAACATCTTTTTTACATCGTGGCAACCAAAACTGGAGGCAGGATTCCAAGTGTGGCCTTACCAAGGCATTATAAAGTGGCATTAACACTTCATCTTGATTCTGTCCCTCTGTTTATACAGTCTAGAACTGGGTTGGCTTTTTTGGCAGCTGCTTATTACGATCCCTTTTGTGTCTTCCAGGGACAAGTAGAAATGCCCCCAACCGGTTGCATTGCAGAGTTGATTCCGGTCCAAAAGCAAAATACCAAAATCGTCCAAAGATTTAGTGGAAGATAAAGACTCTTTTTGGGGGCAGGCAGAATCATGCTTTGTAGGTATTGCATTTAAAAACAGAAGTCCCTGATTAGCAAACGCCTTGCTTTTATCACAGCGATGAAATGGCATCGCGCGAAAACCCATGATTGCGCCAGTGCACCTGCATCACGATATGGCATGGATTTCCATGGGGACGGCTCTGTAAATCCATATCATAAATGATAAATAATTCCCATCACTCCCATGGGCCCAGCTTTGAAGCTCAGGCATCCTACACAGATGCTCAGCTGGAAGCAGGATCTCGGGGGGGGGGGGGTTGCAGATTAGTGATTTATCTACCTTCAAAGTCTGGGTTTGCACAACAGATCCTCTCACTAGCTGGCCCAAAGGGGCCCTTTTAGGCGGCAACGTTCTTATTTTTTTTTTTCTTTTTTGTTTCTCATCCAAGAATCTTCTTCAGCTCTGACAGGATAGTGGGGAATGGAAGGATTTATAGTCCTTGCAGTTTCAGTTTTGGTTTATTTGTATGCCGCCCTTCTCCAGGAGGGACTCAGGGCGGCGAACGACTCAAAGGGGAAAGGGAACATAAACAACAATACACATAATTAAAATACACAAAAATCACACAGCCATACCAGTCGAGAGGGGAGGGGAACTCATCAACCCCAGGCCTGCCGGCACAGCCAGGTTTTGACAGCTTTCCGGAAGGCCTGGAGAGAGGTGAGGGTCCAGATCTCCGGGGGGAGTTCATTCCAAAGGGCCGGAGCTGCCACAGAGAAGGCCCTCCCCCAGGTAGTAGCTAGATGGCATTGGCTGGTGGACGGAACCCGGAGGAGGCCGACCCTGTGTGATCTAACGGGTCTTTGGGAGGTAATTGGCAGCAGGCGGTCTCTCAAGTACCCAGGTCCAATACCATGAAGGGCTTTATAAGTTACGACTAGCACTTTGAAGCATATCCGGAGACCGATCGGTAACCAGTGCAGCTCGCGGAGGATAGGTGTAACGTGGGTGTACCGAGGTGCACCCACAATCGCTCGCGCGGCTGCATTCTGGACGAGTTGAAGTCTCCGAATACTCTTCAAGGGCAGCCCCATGCAGACAGCTGGTTCAAAGAAAAAAAAGAAGAAAGTCCAGTGGCCTCCTGAAAAAGCACCTTTGGGACAACTGTGACCTGGAGGACGAAGAATCTCTACAGACTTTTAGCTATGCAATTTGGGATGAGCATCCTTTGAACGGTGTGGGAGTAGGAATGGATTCCCACCCACCCCCAAAAAATAATCCATAATAATTGCAGACTACAGGAACCAGGAGTGCTACTCAGGTGACCCTGAGGACACAGATAAACCTCCAAGTGCTTCAACCAGCCTGTAAAAGGATCCATGCGTGACCAGCCTGTCTGCCAGGAATAATAAATCCTTCCATTCCCCACCATCCTGTCAGAACTGAAGAAGCTTCTTGGATGAGAAGCGAAACATCTTCAAAAGAAAAAACAAGGAAGCCCAGTTGCTTCCTGAAAAAACACCTTTGGGACAACTGTGACCTGGAGGATGGAGAATCTCATATGAGCCGAGGTGGCACAGTGGTTAGGGTGCAGTACTGCAGGCCACTTCAGCTGACTGTTATCTGCAGTTCAGCGGTTCTAATCTCACCGACTCAAGGTTGACTCAGCCTTCCATCCTTCCGAGGTGGGTGAAATGAGGACCCAGACTGTGGGGGCGATATGCTGACTCTGTAAACCACTTAGAGAGGGCTGAAAGCCCTATGAAGCGGTATATAAGTCTAACTGCTATTGCTATAACTGCTATTGCTAATCTCTACAGACTTTTAGCTATACAATTTGGGATGAACAGCCTTGGAATGATGAAGGGAATAGGAATGGATTTCCAGAGGAAAAAAATTGCAGACTATAGGAACCAGAAGCGTTATTCAGGTGACCCTGAGGACACAGATAAACCTCCAAGTGCTTCAAGGACCCTCTAAAAGGATGCAAAGGACCAGCTGTCTGCAAGGAATATAAATCCTTCCATTTCCTACTATCCTGTCAGAGCTGAAGAAGCTTCTTGGATAAGAAGCAAAACGTCTCCAAAGAAAAAACAAGAAAGTCCAGTTGCCTCCTGAAAAAGCACTTTGGGAACAACCATGACCTGGATAACTAAGAATCTCTACAGGCTTTTAATTTTTGTATGGTTTTTACGTTTTTTAGGTACAATATGCCCAGAGATGCTGGAGAGTGAAAGTGGGGTGGGTGGGGGTGTGTTCCTAAAACTGTTAAATAAATAAATCTCCTAATAAGTTGTAAGATGGGTAATCAAAGAGCTGGAGCTTATGAAGAAAACCACAGCAAGAAAACCACAGAATTAGGAGAGGCTGTTGGGGACCTGATAAATATTTTGAGGTTTCATTTCACCTTCCTCAAGAAGGAGATTAATTCCCGATAAACCTAAGGAAGGAGGTGAAATGCTCAACAGTTAAAGACACTGAGCTTGTCAGCTGGGAAGGTGATAGTCCAGTTCGAGACCCAAGTTACCTGCCCCAGCTCCTGATTACCTAGCAGTTTCGAAAGCATGTGAATGCAAGTAGATAAATAGGGGCCCTGCAGGGGCAACTCTATAGGTTGTCTTTTGAGTCCCAAGCTTGGTTGAGCCTTTGGTGGGTGATGATGTAATGAAAGGGCTTTGGGATTCCTATTATGGCTCTCCCTGAAGGAGGTAGGTCTTTGTTATGTAAAATAGGCTGGCTCAGGCCTTAATGGCCCATTGACAAAGGTGGGAGAGCTGAGTTTCTGCCTCCCTTTTAGGGGAAATATTCTTTTAATATTTCCTAAAATAAGTCATATTCCTAGGAGAGGGGTGGGTACTGACTTCCTACAGCTGTTTTGTGAATTCTTTCTTGTAATTTGTAAACACAATTTAAGAGGCATCTTAAAACACACGCATTCGTTTTGCTCACTTCCCACAGAATTGATATCCTCCGGAAGTGTTTGACTCCCTAACTCAACTCCCTAACTTGGCAGGCCGAGGAACTGAAGCTCAACGTCTCTGAAAGGTGCCAGCTTGGTGAAGTCGAGAATGAAAGACGTTTTCAGTCGACTTTGTCTCAGTCAATTTAAAATGGCCGGGTCTCTTGTGCTCCTCTCCCTGAAGGGAGGTTATCCATTTAGCAAGCCATTAAGAGACTTCCAGAAACATTAAGGCTCATTCAGTCGCTCCCCAGCCACTCATTCGTAGTGATAATCTGTTGGTGCAACTCGCAACAATGGAGGATTTCAACAACATGGCCCCACTTAAGTCTGGCGAATGTTTTTCCTACGTGTGGGGAAATAACTCTCAGCCTGAGGTTCGTAGGGTCTTACTCATTACATATGAAGGACAGATCAGTCTTTTACAGTAAATAGTGATGTGCCTTTTAAAACCACCTAGAAGCTTGGCGATTGTTGCCACACAGGAAAGACATTGCTGGAGTAATGGAATGTAAAAGGCTTGGGATGTTCCATGATAAGAGATTTCAATTAGACAAAACAGACATGATTTTAGTCTGTGGGTCCTCAAACTATGGCCTGGGGGCCACATGCTGCCCACTGAAGCCATTAATTCGGCCCACAAAGGACCACGAGGCTGACCCACCCAACCTTCAGCCCCAGGAGGCCAAAAAATGGGTGAAAACGACCCATTTTTGGTCAAAAAACGGGCCATTTTTGTCCGGTTTTTGCCTGAAGAATGCTTTTGGAGGCAGGGGGGGGGTGAAGAATAGAGTGCATAGATACCTCGGGAGGGCAAGAAACAGGCAAAAATGACCCATTTTTGGCCAAAAGTGGGCCATATTCTCCAGGTTTTGCTTGCAGAATGCTTCTGGAGGCAGGGGAGGTGAAAAATGGGGTGCATAGATGCCCCAGGAGGCCAAAAAATGGGCCCAATTTTCACCTCCTCAACCTCCAGAAGATAAATAGAGAGACAGAGAGAGACTTGTTGATTGTAAGCTCCTTGGGGCTGAGAAGAATAGCTGCAAAACTGAGTTTCCTGAAATGGACCACTAAACTCTTAAAACAACTGAAAAAAACGATCTAGTAAGAAGAAAAGTCAACCAAAAGAGCAACATGCAACAAAAGCAAATGAAACACGCCCACTCATACCTTTTGATGTGAATAAAATATCATCAATCATATGTTACATTTAACAAACTTATGTAACTAGTATTAATACCAACATTTATCTTCCATTAAGATTTTCCATTATTGCTTATTCAACTTGTTATTGATTATTCAATATTTCAATATATTGTTTTTATATTAATCACCATATTCTACCTAATGCAACTCATATATTTTTTTATTGAAAATTTTAGGGGAAAAAAGTTTTACAAATATATACTTCCCCCCGCCCAACCTCCCAGAGCAAATACAGGGTATAAACATTAACATCCATTTTCTAAAATAAGCTAACAAGATTTTAGCATCATCCCTCACTTGCACTTTAACTCCCCTTTTGTAAAGCTAACTTTAAGCAAATTGTATCCTTGCTTGCTCATTCATTCATAAGCTAACTGGAATTACTTAGTCCCATATTTATTCTGAATGTAATCAATCCATCTTCTCCGTTCCAGCTTGTATTTCTCATCTGAATGGTCCTTAAGATATGCTGATATTTTAGCCATCTCTGCTAAGTTTGTTACTTTTACTGTCCATTCTTGAATAGTAGGTAATTCTTCCTTCTTCCAGTACTGCACCACCAATAGTCTTGCTGCCGTTGTAAGTTGAGTTGAGTTGAGTTGAGTTTATTGGTCTTGTATGCCGCCCACTCCCGAAGGACTCCGGGCGGCTTACAATAAACAAGGGAAGGGGATAAATAAATAAAACAACACTTTAAAATATACAACATTCACAGTTACCGTGGGGCTGGATATTTCACAAGGTTCAAAATCATATTAGTCTCTGTAACTGTACAGTCTTTAATTATACCTAACAGGAATAACTGAGGAGTAAACTTTATCCTCTTTAAGAATATTTTGCATAATCCACCATATTTTTATCCAAAATGCTTCAACCTTTTTACAAGTCCATATACAACTCATATATTATTACACTTAGCATACATATTCATATTGAATTATCAGTTTTCATTTTTTGTTCTGTCAGTAATTCTATGTATTGTTTTAATGCCGAGGTGGCACAGTGGTTAAATGCAGCACTGCAGGCTACTTCAGCTGACTGCAGTTCTGCAGTTCGGCTGTTCAAATCTCACCGGCTCAGGGTTGACTCAGCCTTCCATCCTTCCGAGGTGGGTAAAATGAGGACCCAGATTGTTGTTGTTGGGGGCAATATGCTGACTCTGTAAACCGCTTAGAGAGGGCTGAAAGCCCTATGAAGCGGTATATAAGTCTAATTGCTATTGCTAATGCCAGTCCCCATATTAGAACCAGTAGTAAAAAAAATTGAATTCCACCACTGGGTGGGGGGCACTGAGGATCAGTTTGTAGCACCAAGGGGGCAGTGGACTGAAAAGGTTTGGGAACCACTGCTCTAGATCTTACCATATTCTACACATTATGACCAAAACGTATCTGCCCCAATAGGTGATCTCAGGGAAATGGAGAATCTCAGAGTTGTCTACAATACTTACCATGCCAGAAGAGACTCTCCTTCAGTCTTTTAGAAAGAATATTGACGTTTTGATTGTGGAATGTTTTAAATAGTTATTTTTTATGGTTCTTCTTTGTTGTATGCTGCCAAGAGCGTTGTTTGTTTGTTTGTTTAAAGATTTTTAAATTTTTAAACAAAAACAACATAAAACACATACAACCTTCTTCCATTTCATATAGCGTGTCATCTGGTTACAAGATTTTAGGCGTCCTTTCCATGGTCGCCACTTAGAATTATATATCGAATCACCAATTGTTCATTAGATAAACGTAAGTATATTTTTGTTATATGTCAATTTTTCAACTATAATTGTTATTCCTTAATTTTAAACAAAAATATTCTAAATATTGAATCCATACATACAACATCATTTTGCATCAATAGTTCAACTCCAGTTATTATTCCTATAATTTAAGCAAAATATTCTACATATTAAAATCATACATACAACTTCATTCCATTACATCGTTCTACTCTGTTTAATAGTGCTTAAACCCTTATAGTTTTGCATATATCATTCTATTATTCTTAAAATATAAAAAGTACTCCACTTTTTCCATTGCCATTATTTTTTATCTAACCATTGATAAAATATATCCCAAACCTTATAAAATTGTTCATCTTCTTGTTCTCTAATTTCAAATGTCAATTTACTCATTTCCGCACATTCCATAATTTTTTGAATAATTTCCTCCTGCATTGGTATTTTCTCATTTTTCCAATTTTTTGCAAATACAATTCTAGCTTTCTAGCTGCTATTAGAATATTTACAATCAAATATTTCAAGTCTCTATTATATGTTTCTGGTATAATTCCCAATAAAAAGGTCTCTGGTTTAAAGTCTATATGTTTTCATGTCATTTTCACCAACCACGTGTGGATCTTAGTCCAATATCTTTTATCTTCTGCGCAAGTCCACCACATATGGTAATATGAGCCCGGTGTCTGATGACATTTCCAACACTTTTCTGATTTATTCTTGAACATTCTTGCTATTCTTGTTGGGGGTAGATAACACCTGTAAAACATCTTATACAAATTTTCTTTATATGCTGTTGACATTGTCATTTTGTAATTTTGAGACCACAATTTCTGCCACTTCTCTAATTCAATCCCATGCCCCAAATTTTCCCCCCAAGCTATCATTGTTCCTTTAACTTGTTCTTCTTCTAACTTAAACTCTAGTAAGTGTCCATAAAGTTTTTTAATTACTTTTTCATCAGTAAGTCATGTTTGTTAAATGGACAGCTATATAAATGTGAAGCGTAAATAAAAGTTTAGCGCTAGTTCGTTTTTGAATTACTGAGCATTTCTGTACTTACAGCTATGGGTACTAGGCCAGAATTCAAGTCGATCACTAGGGGGCAGCAAAAAACTAGAGATTTTTATACCTCTTTGCTGTCTTCTAATGCAGGTCACCAACTGGTGGTCTGCAGAAAAATTATTTGAATTTTTTATATTGCAATAAATCAGGGGTCTTACAGCCCCTGGGCTGGATTCGTGCAATGACCGCTTGTGTTGCTGCAGAGAGTTCTCCCCCTTTGGGGTCTTTTTGTGAGTCCTTCTCATTCTGCTCCAAGAAATAAGCTCTCTTCTGTTGTGAACTGCCAAACAATGAGGAGGTTGGGGAGGAACAGGGGCCAGTCCTGGAGGCTGGGGAAGGCTCTGATGAGGACTCTGTGTGGGAGGCAAAGATGGGGCCAAGGCCGTCTGGTAGTTCTCAGCTGCCTTCGGAGCTAGACAGCAGTGAGGCTGAGGAACAGCTGGAGCCTCTTCCCAATGTGTGCATGCACAGAGCTGCCAGAAGAAAAGAACATCTCAGAAATCAGGGTTGACTTGGGAGTAAAGCCACAGGTGGACGGTGAATGGACCCTGCCGTAGGAAATAAAAGAGGAGCGAAAGGGGAGTGGGCTTTTGCAGGAAATGGTTCATTTGTTTGTTCGTTCATTTCAGGAGTGTGAAGATCTGTCCGGGAATCTCAGAGACTCTGTGCCCAGTGTTTCCTTGCACAGCACTGCATTTGGAAAAATATATACATGGCATTTTTCCAAGCTACATAAGGCCTGTGGTCATAACTTCACTTTTGAAATACTGTTTGCCAGCCCTTTGCTGAATGTGAATGAGAGGAATTCACATTCGTTTAATAAAAGGGGTTTTGTCAGGACCAGGAATCTGCTCCGTGTTTTTTGGGAAGCCTCGGTCAGAACAGCTCCAGGCTTTATTGCTTTCACCAAAAATTATAAGTCCAGGCTCTGCTCAGGGGGAGAAGACAGCTGGTAGTAATAGCCTCAGCTGACCTTCATAGAACGGACGTTAGCAGAAGCTCCAGGCCATCCAACCGAAAGATCCCTATGAAAAGGGGCATTAGTGTAGAAGGTTGTGAACATCTCAAAGATAGTGGACATCACTTCCAATCTAGTCCCTTCCCCACCAATTTTCAGATTCCGAAGGCAATTTTAAATACCGCCATTCCTGGCATTCTGGAACCCATCGGCTTTTGGGGAGAAGCACATATCGAGCCAAAGTTAAACCATATGCCTTATTATTTGTTTTACAAGGAAACGTAACCACAAAATCTCTTACTTTGGCATCAGTGGGATTTAAAAAGGCTCATCTTTTAAATAATTCTTTTAAGAGGGGGGGGGAAAAACACTTCACAATCTGTTTCTATTGCTCCCCTCTGGGAGGAAGGTTCGAAGTATCCCTAGAAGGATTACCTGATTCTGTAACAGCTTTGCTCCCTATGGCATCCATCTGGTAAACTCACAAGATCCGTTTTTCTCGCCATGTGCATGTACACATTCAAACTAGACTGTGTTGCTTAATATATGTGGGTATATGCATAATTTTGTACTTGTTTATTTATTTTGTCACGTTCATGTAGTGTATATTGGAGGTGGAGACCCTTTGAGAGCTCTATTCAATAAAATTTCATTTTAACGTGTGCCGAGTAGTGTACACTCAAAGTGACAATAAAATTATTCTAGGTTCTGAATCTGATAGGAATCATCTTTAGACTATACTGGTAGTCCTCCACTTACAACTGTTCATTTAGTGACCATTTCAAAGTTACAATGGCACTGAAAAAAAAGTGACTTCTGGCCATTTTCACACTTTCACACAGTTATAGAGTCTGACATCTGCACCTCTATAACTGTCTGGTTTGGTTCTGCAACCCAACAAGGCAGACACAGACTTCAGAAGATAATTAGAACTGCAGAAAAAAACAATTGCTACCAACCTGTCTTCCATTGAGGACCTGTATAATGCACAAGTCGAAAAGAGGGCTGAGAAAATATCTACAGACCCCTCACATCCTGGACATACCGTATATACTCAAGTATAAGCCGAGTTTTTCAGCCCACTTTTTGGGCTGAAAAAAGCCGCCTCGGCTTATACTCGAGTCAGTGAAAAATTTGCCCGAAATGGAGGAGAAAAAGGGGCGGGGCCATGCCGCTGGGTGACGCTCGTGAATGGCCCGGCGCCCCTGTGAGTTTCCCCTCCCTCTGTGTCAGTTTGCCGCACAGCGCGCACCGCACCATCCCCCCTCCTCACGTTCTAATGTAATGCAGTGCTGTCTTACGATTCCCCTTCCTCCCCCTCCTGCCGCTCTGCAACGATGTCCCACCTCCTCCTTGTTATGGCAAGCAGCCACATAGCGATGTCCCACCTCCTCTGGTACAGTGATCCAATGATAGGAATCACTGTGCCGTGTGTCATAGGAGGCGGGACATCATCACAGCGGGACATCAGCATCATGAGGTGAGTGAAGTATTTCATTGAATACACCGCTAGTTTACTGTTTTTCTTTGAAATAAATATTCAAAAACATTATTGGTATCTATTTTTATTTTTGAAATTTACCGGTAGCTGCTGCATTTCCCACCCTAGGCTTGTACTCGAGTCAATAACTTTTCCAGTTTTTTGTGGTAAAATTAGGTGCCTCAGCTTATATTCGGGTCGGCCTATACTCGAGTATATACGGTAAATTGTTTCAACTCCTACCCTCAAAAGGACGCTATCGGGCACTGCACACCAGAACAATTAGACACAAGGACAGTTTTTTCCTGAATGCCATCCCTCTGCTAAACAAATGATTCCCTCAACACTGTCAAACTATTTACTAAATCTGCATTACTGTTACTATTAATCTTCTCATTGGTTCCTATCGCCCATCTCCTCCCACTTATGACTATATGACTGTAACTTTGCTGCTTGTATCCTTACGATTTATATTGATTGTTTCCTGATTGCTTATTTGTACATTATGACTATCATTAAGTGATGTACCTTATGATTCTTGATGAATGTATCTTGTCTTTTTATGTACCCTGAGAGTTTATGCACCAAAGACAAATTCCTTGTGTGCCCAATCACCCTTGGCCAATAAAGAATTCTATTCTATTCTATTCTATTCTATTCTATTCTATTCTATTCTGACCATTGCAGCATCCTCATGGTAACCTCATCAAAATTTGGATGCTTGTGAACTGGTTATGATGGCTGCAGTCAGGTAATCCCGTTTTGCAATCTTCTGACAAGCAAAATCAGATTCACGTAACAACCAGATTACTAAGTTATCAGCTGCAGTGATTCACTTAACAACTGTGGCAAGAAAGGCGGTAAAATGGAGCAAAACTCACACAACAAAGGTCTCACTTAACAGCAGAAATTTTTGGGCTCGTTTGTGGTCACAAGTTGAGGACTGTCTGTATTCAGTTTCTATTCACCCTTAGATTTACTCCTGCATAGAAGAATTATGCACATTGGAGGATAAGGCTCAATAGAAAGTGCTGAATATTCTACAGCTTTTGCTGTATCTTGCGTTGTTAACATATTTTCAGGGAGAAAGGGAGCGGTGCAAATGCAAGCTGAATTCCACAAGCGTCCTCGAGTCATTTCTCAAATATGGTTTTCTTTCAGTGAGGTGAGCATGGTCAAAATTCATAGCAACTATAGGCTCTATTTAAATGTGATGCAGTTAAATATTATAGGCTAGGAAGGCATGTAGCAGAACCTGTTAACACGGCTTAACAACCAAATGAATAGCAGGTCAATGGTGGAGTAATGGGCTGGGTGAGTTTACTTGGGTGTTGAAATACTTTCTGGCCAAGTTCTGGGTGAGAAGGCACTTAGATGACATTTCATTCAGAGGATCAATCGGGCAATATTTTTTTTCCTTTGTGCCTTTCTTTGTGTATTTTTCCCTTCTCCTTTGATGATTTTTATTTAAAACATTTTAAATAACACTCAAAGTTCATAAGTGGAATTTGTCCAATAAAATGTGAAGAGATGTCTCTTTTGTAACATATATATGTTGCATTTGTGCTGATAAATAAATAAATAAAGGGAGACTAGTATAGATCTATTTCAAGCTATTTAGCTCTCATCAGCTAGCCATACCCTTACTGGGATTCGAACCTGTGCTGTATTACATCTTAGGCAAACGTCTTAGCCATTAAGCTATATGGCTAGCTGATGAGAGCTAAATAGCTTGAAATAGATCTATACTAGTCTCCCTTTATTTATTTATTTATCAGCACAAATGCAACACAAATGTAACAAAGACAACAGTAAAAATAATGGCTTTCTGTCGTGATGGTCTCTTGTGACGAGCAGATAGACAGAGAAAGGAAGCAGTCTGCTTCCTCCCATATTTGGGCATACCAGGGGTTGTGACACTACATATATAGTGTAAATTCAATAATGTTTAAAACTAGGCTAATGTGGTTTCAGAGAAAGATCATAGGTCCTTTGTTCCATTCTTTTGTATCCTATTTTTTTTTGCCCCAAAAGACCACCTTTAGAATTGATCACTGGAAGGGAAAAGTAACCATTGAGAAAATGTGTGGTTTTTAAATCACCTTTTACAAGGGCTTTAATTTGTGGCTGCCCTGCTGAGAAGGTAAAATTGATATATGGTTATCCCCAACGTCCTCTGTGGATGTGCAGCTCATACAAGAAAAGATCAGAGAGTGGGATGTGCCTTCAAAGAAGAACGCCCCCCATCTGGATTATGTGTGAAACCGATGCACAAGTCAAGGCCTTGAATTACAGCGAGGGTGTCAAATTTGATTTCATTAAGGATTGCATTAGAGTTGTGTTTGACCTTAGGGGGGCGGAGTAAGTGTGGCCAGCTCACCATTACTCATGTCGAGGGTGGCTGTAGTGGCCAGAGAAAATGGGCTCCTGATTTCCATTTTTGGTTGTGACCAAAACCCTACCAGTTTGGATCAGCTCAGCCAAGTAGGTAGTAACTCGGCTGTACACGACCCAAATTAGTTCTATCGGTGGCACCATAGGTGCCGCCATCTTGCTTTTTGCTTCAAGCGCATCCTTGAGCGAACCTGCAGTAAAAGAATCCAGAACCCACCCCTGGATGTGACGGCCCCCTGCAACCCAATGCCAGTGAAAACAACTCCGGAGGACCTGCGTGCAGCCCTCCCGAGCTCTGTTTTCTCTTGCAGAGGCATTTCGGGCCGGTCCTTCTGTCAGCGTTCCAAATATCATGCAGAATTAAATCAGAGTCCAAGGCAGAGCTATCCTTAAAGTTCCAATTTAATAAGACAGACATGTTGGCAACAAACTCTGGAATCCCAAATCTAAAAGCTTCCTGGGATTCCACCCAGCTGAAACTTCATGATCTGATCTCCACAGCCATAAATCCATCACATGGTCCAATCTTCTTCGGCCACGCTGGTATTTCCACCCATCTAGGTCCGGTCAGATGCAGAGGTGCGGAGACAAAAGATGACCTTGGGCTTCTAGAAAAGAATGACAACAACACATTCCACAATTCTACTCCTTTCTATTCCCCCCTCCCAATTACTACACTAATGAAACAGCATAATGAAATAATAGAGAGTGTGGCAGGCCAAAAATCCTAAAAGGAATATAACTGCAGACCTGACACCTTCACTGTTTCCAAGGTGGGCCAGATCTAAGCACCCCACCGGTCAGTTCTGGACCCCAGGCCTTGAATTTGACACCCCTGAATTATAGGCAGTCCTCGACCACGATTGGGACCAAAATTTTATGTTCCTAAGTGTGAAATTTGTCAAGTGGGTTTTGCCCCATTTTACGACTTTTCTTGCCACAGTGCTTAAGTGAATCACTGCGGTTGTTAAATTAGTAACACGGTTGTTAAGTGAATCTGGCTCCCCCCCCTTGGTTTTGCTTGTCAGAAGGTCGCAAAATGTGATCACACAGCCCCGGGGACAGTGCAGCGGTCATCAGTGTGACCCAGTTGCAGGGGTGGGTTTCTCGCCCCGTTCCAACCGGTTTGGTTGGAATGGGGCCGGCAGCGTCCTCATGCATGTGCGTGGTGCACGCATGCGTACTAGCGTCTGCGTGACGCTCCAGCTGCTCCTGGACGATCGTGCAGGCGCTGTATGCGTCCTGCGCATGCGTGGAAGCGCAGAACTCGTCAAAACCGGGTAAGGACCGCGGGCGGGCGGGCAGGCGCGCCCTTCGCCCTTCCTGGAAGTTACTTACTTCTGGGTTCGGCGACCAACCGGTTCGCAGGGACCGCCGCGAACCGGTTGAAACCCACCCCTGCCCCGTTGCCACGCATCTGAATTTTGATCCCATGATCATGGGGATGCTGCAAAAGGTGGTCACTCTGAAAAATGGTCATGGGTCACTTTTTTCAGCGCCGTTGTAACTTTGAATGGTCACTAAATGAACTGTTGTAAGTCGAGGACTCCCTGTACTTGGAGAACGGGATGAAAGGTAGGCCAGCAAATGGTACAGGTGGGGCCAGACAGAATCTGGATTAAACTTCTTTTTCAGGTTTCAGTGTACATTTCTGAACAACTCACTGTTTTACTGGTTCAGCCAGTGAGATATTGACAAGCAAAAGGCCAAAAGCATTTCATGTTTCATCCGCTTCACATTCCTTAAGCTGCTCATTGCCCACTTTAGTGTAACCATTCATTACTTCCTCCAGTATCCTGTGTCTAATACTTGGAATTGCACTGTGCCTCACAGAATGCCATACTCAAAAGCCCAGCTAGCGACATAGACTGCAATCTTTATCCCCGAGAAGGTCACAAATATTGTGGTTTGATCCTTCAGAAATCTCACCTTTCCAAGTGTGACCGAGAAAACGAAGGCGCAGGCAGGAAATTCTTGCTTGAGAATAAACAAGGGGTGCTGCAGGTTTGGTAAAAAAATATATCAATGTGGTAGCTGGGATTTGTGGTCAAAGCTGTGCCTGGTTTTTAAGTGCTTGGAGTACATTCAGATGGGGCAAAGCCAGTCTTTCCGTTATAAATACTTTGATGCGCTTTTTTTTCCCAAAAGGCAACTTGACTTTGTTTTTAGAATAGAATAACAGAGTTGGAAGGGGACCTTGGAGGTCTTCTAGTCCAACCCGCTGCTTAGGCAGGAAACCCTACACCACTTCAGTCAAATGGTTACCCAATATCTTCTTAAAAACTTCCAGTGTTCCAAGTTGAAGAGCCGAGGTGGCGCAGTGGTTAAATGCAGCACTGCAGGCTACTTCAGCTGACTGCAGTTCTGCAGTTTGGCTGTTCAAATCTCACCGGCTCAGGGTTGACTCAGCCTTCCATCCTTCCGAGGTGGGTAAAATGAGGACCTGGATTGTTGTAGGTGGCAATATGCTGACTCTGTAAACCGCTTAGAGAGGGCTGAAAGCCCTATGAAGTGGTATATAAGTCTAACTGCTATTGCTGTTGTTCCACTGATTAATTGTTCTAACTGTCAGGAAATTTATTCTTAGTTCCAGGTTGCTTCTCTCCTTGGTTAATTTCCACCCATTGCTTCTTGTCCTACTCTCAGATGCTTTGGAGAATAGTATGACTCCCTCTTCTTTGTGGCAGCCCCTGATCTATCGGAATGCTGCTATCATGTCTCCCCTAGTCCTTCTTTTCACTAAACTAGACATACCCAGTTCCTGCAACCGTTCTTCATATGTTTTAGCCTCCAGTCCCCTAATCATCTTTGTTGCTCTTCTCTGCACTCTTTCTAGAGTCTCCACATCTTTTTTATATTGTGGCGACCAAAATACTGGATGCAGTATTCCAAGCATGGCCTTACCAAGGCATGATAAAATGGTATTGACACTTGACGTGATCTTGATTCTATCCCTCTGTTTAAGCAGTTTGGCTACACCCAATGACAAGAGCCATTGCATTTTTTCTTACCTTTACTTGAGGAATTTTGCAGCATGAAAGAGTCAGTATAACACAGAGAGGGAAAGGAAATAAGCAAGAATAAAAGAATTTATTCAGGGGCAAGATAGGAGTCCAGTTTTCTCCATGTACAATTGAGCTTGACTGGAAAGATTAAAAGAAAGCTTGAGTTTAGGTTTATCTGGACAATATGAAGAAATGCTGAACATCCCTGTGAAATGACAAAGTTCATAGCAGGAAATAGATGGTAAGAATTCTTCTGCAAGTGTTTATAAACGAAGGCCTTGTATTTCTTCCATACCTAGGCTATCTTTAAGGTGCTTATCCATTGAGTGAGGTCCATCAGTGTGGACCCCTATAACGTGATTCCATCTGGTTTGGTTCTTTCAAGGAACTCTACAGCTTGAGTAAAGCCATCGGAAAACCTTTGTCTGATCTGGGGTGGGAAGTGGAGGGCAGAATTAAGAATTAAGTTGGTACAGATCAGTGGTGGGATTCAAATAATTTAACAACTGGTTCTCTGCCCTAATGACCAGTTGGGTAGGTGTGGCTCGGTGGTCATGTGACTGTGTGGGTGTGGCCAACTCAATGTCACTCAGGTCAATGGGCGCTTCACCTTAGCTGTTACAAAGTAATAAGGATTAACCGGAGAGGCAGTTTTTGTAAGCAAAAAAAGATTAGACTAGAAACAACACCAGAATGTTTCCTTCCTGCCTTCCTTACAGGATTATCCCTGTAAAGTGGGGGGGGGGGAACCAAAATGAGATTTCTTCCAACAACCGGGTCTCTGAACTGCTTAGAAAGTTAACAACTGGTTCTCTCGAATAGGTGCAAACTGGCTGAATCCCACCATTGGTACAGATCTTGAATGAGAAACCTACAAGAAATCTCAGCATGAACATCTTGACCAGGAAATCAGACAAGAAATGAAGAAGGCAATGTCAAATAGGTTCAGTGTTATGGAAAGGAATGTCTACTAAAAAGGAAAGGACTTGTCTTACATTTGGAAAAAAATTTTCCAGATTGCTACATGTGGAATCTACAATTAACATTTCCTTTCAATGACTAGGCCTGAAATGTACTGAACTTTTTTTTTTTTTTTAGCTTTCCTCTGAGCTCGATTGCGAAGTTGGGAAAGGAAACTGCAACGTTTTCATGGGGTTTCCAACACACACCCCTGGAATCATCAGAGATCCAGCTTGACTCAAGGGAAGCTTCTGTAGTACTTCCAGCAAGGCTGATAAATTAGCTGAAATTTGGACAATCCATTCCTGGAGGAAGAAATGTAGCTTGTTTGTGCTTAAGCGTTAAAGCGCTAAAATAAGCCGTATGGATGTACTGGAATTTTCTTCAAAGTACATAAGCCTAAATTTCTACTTTTTAAGATGGTGAGACTATAGTCACTTCCTCAGTAGAAATAACTGCACTAGACTCAGTACTACATGACTGAGCATAATACATAGGATTGCACTGCAAAGGATAATTAAAACTGCAGAAAAAACAATTACTATCAAACAATTACTTCCATTGAAGACCTGTACACTGCACAAGTCAAGAGGCCGTGAAAATATTTACAGACCCCTCGAATCCTGGACATAAATTGTTTCAACTCCTACCCTCAAACAGATGCTATCGAGCACTACACACCGAGACAGGTAGACACAAGGACAGTTTTTCCCTGAACACCATCACTCTGCTAAACAAATAACTCCCTCAACACCGAAAAACTATTCACTAAGACTCCGTTACTATTACTATTAGTCTTCTCATCGTTCCTATCACCCATCTCCTCCCACTTATGACGGCATGACTAACTTTGTTGCTTGTATCCTTAAGATTTAGGTTGATATTGATTGTTTCCTGATTGCTTATTTGTACCCTATGACCAGTGGTGGTGGGATTCAAATAATTTAACAACCAGTTCTCTGCCCTAATGACCAGCTGGGTAGGCGTGGCTTGGTAGTCATGTGACTGGGTGGGTGTAACCAATTCAGCGTCACTTACGTCGATGGGCGTTTCACCTTAGCTGTTACAATGAAATAAAGGTTAACTGTAGAGGCAGTTTCTGTAAGGAGGGCAATGAAGATCAGGCTAGAAACAACAGCAAAATCTTTCCTTATAGGATTAGCCGTGTAAAGTGCAAAAAAATTAAAAACAAAATGAGATTTCTTCCAACAACCGGTTCTCCGAATTGTTGAGAAAATTAACAGTTGATTCTCCCGGTTCCACCACAAATGCGCGAACGGCAAAAGCGCGGCTGACTAAACCATGGTGACAAAACCGCGCCGACAAAACCGCACAGACGAATGAGCGCTGAAGCGCACCGACAACAGAAGCGCGCTGTAACCTAACCCTAAAAATAACCCTAAACCTAACCCTAACCCTAACCCTAACCCTAACCCTAACCCTAACCCTAACCCTAAACCTTACCCTAACTTAAATCGCGCTTCTGTCGGCGCGCTGTTGTCGACACGCTGTTGTCGGCGCGCTTTTGACATCGCGGTTTTAGCGCCGTGGTTTTGTCGGCATGCTTTTGACTTTCGCGCTTTTGTCGGGTCACGGATTCTCCCGAATAGGTGCGAACTGGCTGAATCCCACCACTGCCTATGACTATCATTAAATGTTGTACCTTATGATTCTTGACGAGTGTATCCTGTCTTTTTATGAACTGAGAGCATATGCACCAAAGACAAATTCCTTGTGGGTCCAATCACACTTGGCCAATAAAGAATTCTATTCTATATATAAATAATAAATATGAATATTTGAAAGTGTGCCTTTGCAATGGTCTTCTCAATGTAACAATACTTGAACCTGAAAACAGTGCTCTCTGGTTTCTGCCCAGATGCCATAAAGCAAAATCTTTCTTATAGATCAGCTTCATGCTTTGAATATTTGGAAGAACGCCTTGCATAACAGATATCCTACCTTACCGGGTCCATGGCCTGATTCTCTGGTTTATCCTGTTTCTCAGCCCATTTTTATGTTTGCCAGACATAAAGGACCTCCCCTTTTTTTAAAGGAGAAAATCTATCCTTCTGGTCACTGCCTTTCAGTTGTCAAATCAGGTGGAGTTCAGTGCAGCTTCAAGGATAACCTGAAGAAAATCGAACCTTTAGATTCCAGCCATGCAGCTTTACGGCGTGAATCTGGGTTTGCTTCTGTTTTTCGCTGGCAGCTTGAGATCAGGGTGGACCTTTCCATTAGAAGATCTTGAGAAAATCCGTAAGTATGACCTTCTTCAGTCAAACCGAGATCGGAATTGCATGAACTAAGATAGACTTGCCCAACTGGAGCCATTCAGACGTCTTAGTTTAGAGCTTCCATGATACCTAGCCAGAAGGACCATAGGAATTGCAGGTCAAGATTATCTGAAGGCACCCCAAGGAGAAGGTCCCATAATTACATCAAGTTGGCCAAGGCCAATTTGCCAAAATGCAGATATCATTCATGAGATTCCAAGAACGTGAAGAGAGGCAAACAAATAATTTTATTGCATCATGCCAATTCATGGCTTATTCAGACAATAGGGGGGAAACTAAAAGGGAAAATCTGTTTCCGTTCAGACAGATTCAGTTCTAGATCATCATCATCATCGTTGTTATTATTATTAGATTTTATTTTAGGATTTTCTCTTTCACTGCTACAAAGTAGGATTGCTAAGTCCTTCCCTTTAGATCTTTCGAGAACCACAACTGGCCGCAAGTAATGAAGTTGTTTTAAGGCGTGGTCCCCACAGCCTGTTAACGCCTTGCCCAAAATGTCTCCTGTGGTTTAGGAGATGATAAGGAGAAATTTAGATGTTTCATCAGCTTTTCCTTGTTGGTTGGTTGGTTGATTGGTTGTTGGTTGTTACTTTTTAAGCATCGAAGCGCTGAAGTATTCTTCCTTTAGTATTTGGATATATTTTTTAAAAAAAATTAATTGAATCTTCTGGATAGAGTTAAATGATGCTTCGTGGAAGAGAAGAAGCAGTTTTCATAACATTGCAGGCTTTTTATGTTAATACTTTTTGAAAACTTCATTTCTGAATAAATTGCACCAGGCTGTCACATTTCATGAATAAAGAGCCATCCTGTGGCTTACAGACTGAAGAAATACACTAATATTCATACTGATTTCATATTTCATATTTTTTTAGCCCTGGATTTCTCCATTAACAACAGCCCGCTTCTCACCACCTTCATGGGCACCAGTTTTATTATTAATATTCCAAAATGTGTCACTTCCTCCAAGTTTAAATCAACCAAAGTCAGAGTAGCAGTGGCACAACTTCCGGATGCATCCACTTTACCAGGTATTTACCGTTAAATATATAAGTCTTTATTATGTTTAACAACTTAAATACAACATTAGGAACAGATAAGTGTAAAATTCAGGCTGAGAAATTGCATTCCTGCAATCAGACTCTTCTCATTTACTAAAGTTTCCCAGATGTTTCTCAGAGGAGGATCTTCCAGATGTCCTTTCAAATTTTGATTTCCAAAGCAGTTGAGCAAACAACTTAAAAACACAAAAGCTCTTGCTGAAACCATCTGTCTTTTATTTACAAGCCTCTCAACTTCAACATTCATGCTTTCTAGTTACTGGAGATGCTTGGTTCATTTTTAATAATAAACACCTTCATTTTTAAGGCAAGGTCCTTGAATTGTAAAGGGACCCCAGTTAAGTCCACACATCTTAAAGTTGTCAAGGTTGAGAAACACTGTTCTACCCTTTGGATAAATATGCTATGGGAACGGCAGTAGTAACTACATCAAGGAGGAAGAGGCAGCAAAGAGAGTGTTAGGCAAGCTCCCCGTTGGGAGAGCGAGTATGTTCAGAGAAGCGTTGTGAGAGTTGTGTTGGAGAATACACAAACCAGCATACAGAGATGCTGCAGTTTAAATAGGCTTTTACTTTCGTGGAAATAGAGGTATCAGAGTCCATCAAACAGTCCAAGTCATACACGGATAAGACAGTCAGTCATCAATGTCTTTCAGTTAAGGGATAATCCAAATAACATAGTCTAGTATCATATAATCAGTTCAGTACTCAAAGTTGCTAGCAGTTGCAAAACATACAATAGCTCAAGGCACTTTCTAACAGCCAGCTTTCAAAACACTCAGATCAGATCAGCCCAGCATCTAACGAACAAAGAGATAACAGTCATTCTGGCTCCCTCTTATGGCTGATTGAGGAAAACAGCAACCAATCACATTTTACAGTATGATTTAAAGAAACAGGTATAGCATTGTTACATGATTTATATATTGCCAACCCAACCATTAGATTATATTCCTAGCAGAGAGTTCTAATAGGTGTAGAATGAGAAAACTCATTGTAGGCAATGGGTGTAGAATATCCAGAATTGGAGAATGAGAGAAATCATTGTGGGAACTGGGAAGGGAAGAGCTCATTAAAGCGCAGTGGTTAGAATGCAGCACTGCAGGCTACTTCTGCTGACTGCTGGCTGACTGCAATTTGGCAGTTCGAATTATCTCAAGGTTTGACTCAGCCTTCTGAGGTGG